>NW_019418925.1:0-10693 GCF_000390285.2 Anoplophora glabripennis | reverse complement strand
TGGCGGTGTCGTCTGTGCTGCGGATTCAGTATGTGGGGGTAGCTTCTTAGAGACATTCGTCGAAAATTTTGGGAAACTACTTAAAAATACTGTTGTCCATGCAGCCTTTTCCTTCTTATGAAAGGTGGTTTGGGTCCCCTTGGACTCCTGTTACTACTTTGGTCGAGTAGAGTCCTGTGTAGAGTGGTTGGAGACGACTTCGTGGTTTCAATCGGAAAGTTGAGCGAAATTTTTAGAGTGTGGGGACGCGACAACACAAAGATATCGTGGTCTAGAACGGCCTTTTTCGTTGACCATCTCAACGAGCCACTGTTATCCGGCGGCAATATTTTCTATAAGTCGTAAATACTGACCTACCCATTAATTATCCCTATTGGGAACAATTGCATGCGTATCAATTTAACGAAACAACGGAGATGTAGATAAGAGGCGAAGCTCGAGTTGACAGGTTAATGAACAATTTACCTAATTAATCACGGGATATGTCAATGCGCTAATCGGGGTCATTTATTACCATGCCGCTAATATATGTGAAATAAGATGATGCCATTAATATAACGGGTAATGAAGTCGCATTATATATCGACTCCCTTTGGGGCCTGTGTCAGTCACAGTGAAGAAGAGTTGGAAAAGCTTTGAGGTAAGGGACACTTTTCCTACCTAAAATAAAATATATTTATCCAGATCTGGGTATCACTCAACTGCAATGTATTCATGAGTAGTATTCAGTACAATGTTTGTGTAATCAGTATCTAATAATATAAATCTTGAAGACATTTATTTGACATTCTTCAATATGTATTCGTGTTTTGACCTATATTTTATTTTAATTCGAAAGATACAAATTTTGTATCATGATAAGAGCTTTTTTGTGCGACATTTCAAAATGTTGTTACTATAACTTACCGTAGAAAAAAATTTTTAGGGTTTTGTTAAGTCCCTAACTTTAATGAGATATATTACAGTGGACACATTGTAAAACGATTTCATGAAAAATATAAAATATTTAGAATTTGTTCTGATAATTATTTAAATATCGCCTTTTTCCAAATAACTTTTAATATTTTAGAAAAAATTTCTTATTTGATAGATACGGGGTTGTGATGTCACACATTTAGACACTACGTTTTTACAGTCTTTTGGCAACCACATACCATTTCTGTAACTGTTTTTTTCTACAAAAAAAAGGAAACAGTACAATTCTTTCTCATTTGATGCACATTTTTTGGATATTGTAAATGTAATCGATTACTTTTTCGTAATTTTCTTTAATTCGAACACGAACCGTAAATTGGTGATCCTCTAGAAAAGACTTGATCCAGTTTAAAAGTTTGCCACGGACACCGAAGTGGTTCAGTTTACTCAACAGACAAGAGTGCGGCACTTTATCAAAGGCTCGAGAAAAATCTAAGTATAGAACATCTAAGGTTTGTCCATTGTCTGCACATAGAGTCCAGGAATTAATAGCTTGCAGTAAATTGGACACAACCGAACGACTAGGGAGAAATCCATCTTGGTGTTGAGGTATGATATCATTATTAAGTAAAAATTTGATCAGCTCTTCACAAATAATCCTCTCCATAACCTTGCATGGCACAGACGTCAAGTTGATTGGTCGGTAATTGATACTGGAAAGATTGTCACCTTTCTTGAAAATTGGTGTCACACTAGATAATTTCCAATCCAATGGTAACTGGCCAGTTTCAAAGGATTTTTTCATAATTTCACAAAGCGGCGCACATAAATTGTTCGCACATTTGGACAAAAATAGTGGATTGATTCAATGAATCTACACCCGGCGATGAATCAGCACGCAGTTTACTAAGTTGTTTGTGGACAATCATAGGACTTATTTGAATTTCTTCCAGTGTAAATAGTACTCGCGTATTAATACTTAGTTGAGGAGGTTGAATTTGAGGAGAATGCTTCGTAGAATGCTTCCGCAAAGGTCTTCAATGTTATTGTTACACATACTGCTATTTTTATTTTTAATCACTGGAGTAGAAACTTTGCTTGAAAGTCGAGAACGTGTATATTTGTAGAAAGCTTTGGGCCCTTTTTCAATTAACGGATTTTCAAAAGAAGATCTTTCACGACGTAATTGTCCTGAAAGTTTGTTGGCATAATTTCGGTGGAGCTGATAGTCTTCAAGAGATTTAGAGCGTTTATATCTTTTCTCCATTAAACCATTGAGTTCTATATTTATATGTATGTTGATTGACAGGAGTATATATGGGTATGATACTTCTAACTGTATTAAGCCAATCCTCAAACCAAACTACGTCGGACAAATGGTTGTTCATTGATGCATAATCGGCCTTGAAATAATTGAGTCTTGGCATATTAGTGTTATGGCTATCACAGTGAAGAAATTGCACTGTAAATTCTATGCCTATATGATAATAGCTAAGAGAGTTAAGGAGGTCGTCATTATTTGGTATTAGTAGATCAACGAGAGATGGGGTCTGATTGGTCCTCAATCTTGCATTTTCAGTAACATGTTGCATCCAACCTGTAGATAGCAGCATATTGCTAAAATCAGCAGCCGCATTATTGATATTTGACGGTTCGAGCAATGGCCACGATATATTAGGAAAATTTAAATCTCCAATAATAAGAAGGTTAACCAGGCGTAAATTTAATTCTTCGACTTTATCACACAGAAGTTTAGAGGCATCTTTTGATACATCAGGAGCACGATAAATAATGAGGATAATAGATATTTTTTAAAATTGACACATTTTTCCATATTTATGGATTGAATATTTTTTCTGTATCCATCTGTCCTGTTGTATCATTGATCTACACCAACTAGGTTTACATTAAACTTTGAGTCGTCATGATATCCAATGGTATATCAGCTCAATTTGGTATGAACAACATCTGGTCCCTTGTTAACGAGAATTCGAAATAAAAATTATTTTTGACAATAAGTTGTGATAAGAAAAAAACAAACTAATTAAATTGATGTTTTTCCTGACCCAAATTTTTGTGTTTTAATTTTAAGACAACTACAGATTTCAAGACGATATTAAAAACAATATTTAAACAAAAATCCAATTATATATATGTANCTGAATCTTGAATTTTCAGTAACATGCTGCATCAAACCTGTAGATAGCAGCATATTGCTAAAATCAGCAGCTGCATTATTGATATTTGACGGTTTGAGCAATGGTCAATATATATTTGTAAAACAAAAAAGACTATTGAATTGTAAAACACCACAGTACTGTTGTTAAAACGTTAGTACAGTCGAAATACGTAAATAACAATTACCATTTAATTAAACAAACAAACGAATAAATATTGTTGTGAAATCGCCGAAGAGAAGAGTATTTTTCAACAAATCTACAAAATCGTGGAACTGGATATGCCACAGCGTAGTAATCTCTATGTACAAGTCAATTCTCTGTTACATATCATAATTTTAGTTTTAACTGGCTGTCCGATGATATGCCGCATAAACGGTTACAGCCATGCTAATATTTTTGTGGTTTCATTTAAAATATGACGTTAATTGAGAGTTATAGTGGCGTTAAATCGGATTAATTGTTTGTGCACATGTCGATGTTATGTTTGTATCATAATGCAGTATGTTCACCAACCCTGTTTTGTTGCTGAATAAGGTATTTTTCATAACATTAATTACGTCGTTAATGCGTTCAACAAATTGACTAATAATTACGGTATTCTGGCTGAGCCCTAGATGTAACGCTGAAGCGTTCATAACATTTTCTGATAAAAAAAATCATAGTTATAGCCAAAACAAATTATGTATGAATATTGATAGATACAACTGTTTAGTTTGACGTTCTGGTGTCAACGTATTACATTAATTTGAATTATTCTTTCAGCTTTATTTAAGGTAAAGTATAGCCATAACGATACCGTTGCCTAACTAAAGGGTGCCCCAAAAGTAACCCAAGATTTGAACTGTACCCCATTTTCTTTCATTATTGTGCAGGGTTACATGTCGTAGTAAACAGCGGTTATACAAAATGGAGTGCTATCCACACCACACTACCACTCTTTGGGTATACCGTAGCCGTTATTGAATCACCCGAGGCTTGTCTGTGCCCCAAATTTGACAATTTTGTTTGTTGATATACACATTAAGATGGAAATGCGCCTCGTCCCTAAAGATGATTTGCTTAGCAGAATTCTCCAACATCCAATCAATATCCGGTGCATTAAATGGTCGTCTGATTTCAATTCCTGGGTTAGCTGAATCTTGAATGGATGCAGATGTAGACCTTTTCTTAAAATCCACTGCATTGTGTTTTTTGAAATTGAAATTGAAATTGAAGGAAATGATTGTCACTGTAATAAGCTAAAATATTTTAAAAATTACTACATTTGCCGCTAGATTTGAATTTTTGACGTTGCAACGCATATTTTTATTTGTTTAGGACTTAAATAAGATTAACGAAGCATTTTTGTATGTTCATATGAAAAATCCATCCAACTAATTTCTAAAAGTTTTATCATCTATTTCCTGGTTCCACTTTAAATTTGACTCATCCTGTATAAGCGTGGGATTTATATCCTCCTAAGGCATTTATCCTTCACGATAATTCTCCGTCTGATGTATAGAGAAAACCATTAGGTGGATGTGTTGAAGCGGTGTGGAAAGGGGTACGGCGTAACATTCCATATTTCCAGTTCAATTTGTTGTTCGACACACATTACGCTCCACGAGCGAGCGAAGATTATAACGTGGAAACAGCAAACGACGTTGAAATATTGGTATATTATGTAAAAATTTAAATCGCATTGAAATATTGTGCCGAAAAGCCCCCGCACGAAACAAGCGGATTTTATTTTAGAATTTAGACGCGTTATACGGCCCGGGGGAAACCTTATTCGTTTTAGTTGAAGCCTCGATATAATTTGGAAGGAACTCATTTGTATAATACGTCGAAATTTGGGTTTTCCACGAAATTAGCGCCCCAAAGAAAACATTAGTTACGTTCCCGTTGGCCATATGGGCGATATTACATTTTCCGCAATATTAGCGCTCTAAAGAAAACATCGGTTATGATTGCTGCGGCCATATGTTCGCTATCGCCGGTTTATCGGATCGTTTCGAACTAATTGCGAGTTTACAATGTGTGTGCACATCTAAGCCCTAAGAAAACAGGGAAGAAGTTTTAGAACTATTGAATTTTCAATTAACAAAATCATCATCATCACCATAAATGAAGTTGTATGCAAAAGAGCGTAACCAGATTTGTGGGCAGGGATGCACAGGTCTTCACCTACAGAGCCTTCATAAATGATTATGAGTCACGTGACCGTCGAGCATGGGCAACCAACATTGCACGATTGACACTATCAATTAAAAATCTCTAAACCTCAATGGAGTGGCCGACAGAACAGATTAATTAAGTAAATTTGTTTTTGAAATTAGCTGTTGATATTAAACTTAAGGAGGTTCGATACCGAAAAAAAAATGGTAAGAAAGTTTTCAAAATCATTGAAATCTGTTAATAAATATGCCAACTTCCTCGTGTAAAAATATCAGATCGATTGCCAATATGGTTTTTTTGAAAAATGATATTAAAAATTATGCTCTTTTACACAGGCTCTTATGCGAGTTGGGAAAAAACTAATCAAACGTGAATACCGCTCTTAAAAATGGTTAAGATCGGGAAAATAAAATTGTAATTAAAGAATTAAATATTACTAAACATTTTAAAACAATAAAAATATTCACTTACAATGTAATTATTGAGATAATGGAATGAATATATAACGTTTTGACAAATTTGTACAAACATCTGCTCCAATGAAAGAAAATATGGCAACATTGTATTTAACGCTTCGACTGACGCGCTATATTTGAATAGCTCGATTATAGACTATAAAATTATTTCAGTCGAAAACATATGTAGTAATAATTAATATTAAATAAATTTTGTCTATCTATGATCTAATGCAATATAATAGCAATTTGAAACAAAAACTGAAAGGATCTCTTTGCAAAACGAACAGATGTTCCGTCATAATCTTCAATTTGACAAGGGAACGTCTCACTATCATACACTGAGCTTCTTGACAGTTATCATATGGATTATCGGTTTGCACATTTTACTTTTTTCTCATCAATCCACATTCTGTTTCATACCCATTTTATATTGCTCTTCAGTCATTACTTTTCCTTTTAGTCCAAGCATTATAGAGAAATGCTTACAGAAATTATTAGGTGGACATAAAAAATATGACCGTATAGAAAATTAAATTTTAAATTGAGTTTCTTGTTCTTTAAACTCGATCCAATATGGCGAACATGGTTAAAAAGAATCGCAAAGTTGAAAAAAACGGTTTTTCTAAAATAATTTAAAAAATATAGCACAGATTGAAAAATTTTAAATGAGAAAGTTGTAGGTTTTAAAAAGATCTTTCGACTGATTTTTTGAAAGTATCGATTGCTTTGTTACTTTTCGAGATATATCGAAAAAACCGTTAAAAATCTTCTCTTTTCTCTTCTTCTATAACTCGTTTACATTTACGTGCCCATATTTGCTATTTACTGCAAGCATAGCCCGCGGCAAGCCAAAAAAGTACATTTTTGAAAAATTTAAAAATATTAATTATTTTTCGAGATATATCGATTTTTTGAAAAAAAGGCGCTCTCGAAAATTGGCTAGATCTTCTCAGCGGATAGCCCTACAGTAACGATTTTCGGTTTATTTTCTTCGTAAAGAGTTATATTATCATGCTGTTAAAAAATGTTGACGATTTTATTAATTTTAAGGATCAAAAAATGACTGAAAATGTTGCACTTTTTTTGGGTATGTTTTTTTCAAATAACTATTTCAATTTTTATTTTATGAAAATGACTTTTAAAGAAAGAAAACTAAACATTTACGGGTCTATTTTGCTTCTAAGGCGAAAATGCTATAATATTCGTGTTTAGCTACCCCAGATTAAGTACAAAAAAATAATAAAAATTGAAATAGTTATTTGAAAAAAACATACCCAAAAAAAGTGCAACTTTTTCAGTCATTTTTTGATCCTTAAAATTAATAAAATCGTCAACATTTTTTAACAGCATGATAATATAACTCTTTACGAAGAAAATAAACCGAAAATCGTTACTGTAGGGCTATCCGCTGAGAAGATCTAGCCAATTTTCGAGAGCGCCTTTTTTTCAAAAAATCGATATATCTCGAAAAATAATTAATATTTTTAAATTTTTCAAAAATGTACTTTTTTGGCTTGCCGCGGGCTATGCTTGCAGTAAATAGCAAATATGGGCACGTAAATGTAAACGAGTTATAGAAGAAGAGAAAAGAGAAGATTTTTAACGGTTTTTTCGATATATCTCGAAAAGTAACAAAGCAATCGATACTTTCAAAAAATCAGTCGATAGATCTTTTTAAAACCTACAACTTTCTCATTTAAAATTTTTCAATCCGTGCTATATTTTTTTAGTTATTTTAGAAAAACCGTTTTTTTCAACTTTGCGATTTTTTTTAACCATGTTCGCCATATTGGATCGAGTTTAAAGAACAAGAAACTCAATTTAAAATTTAAATTTTCTATACGGTCATATTTTTTTTTTGTCCAGGTAATAATTTCTGCAAATTTAACATTAATCCGTGACAGAATGCTTGGACTATTTGTATCTTGGATGTTCATTCATGTTTACAGAATAAGCGCAAAGCACAGTTGACAGTAGAGATGTCGAAAAAGTATCAATTCGTTACATGAGTACTCGTTACTCGATTGGATCCGAAGCAACGATTACTCGTTTGAAAAAGTATTCGTTACTTTTGCTTATATGATTACTTCTTGGATTGTAGACAATATAGAGTACTTTATCTAATGGAATATGGATACTTCCTTATGCAATGCTCACTTGACACGAAACGAGTACTTGTATTGTTACGTTGCATTCTATTTTATTTGTTTTGTATACCATATTTTTATACCTACTTATACTCTCCTATAAAAGACTGAAAACATGCATAAGACTGTGTATATAATACATAATCTAAAAAATAATATGTACTTTCTATTTTTGTTTATTTTAAAACTGATTGTTTATTTTCAAAATATATATTTATATTCGTAATCTGATCGTTGCATTATAATTATTTTTTTTATCAAACAAACTTTTCAGATATTAACACTGCATTTCTTTTTTAAGAGAAATTGAGGTTAGGTTATATTCATAATATGATGCTGTTTGATATTTACTCGTCTATAACTTACAGTACTGTATATCAATTAGGTAATTACAGATTACTGTTCAATTTAGAATATTTTGAAGCCACTACTCATAGTAATCAAAGTAACGAATACAAAGTACCGATTACTTAAACCGAAAGTAATCGGTACTCATGATTACTCAAAAGTAATCATATTTGACATCTCTAGTTGACAGTCATGACAGTTGACCCAACTTTTACCATCACGCCATAGCATTGTTGCCAGATTTCATCCATCATTTTACAAGCTCTTAAATGAATAAACAGACACTTTTATTCAAATAAAAAGTTAATTGCCGTGCATTAAACACGAAAAATATATGCAAGCTAATATGTGTTGTATAAATTTCATTCGTATATATTATATTTAGTTCGCTCAAATTATTTTATGTAAGGTTGGTACTACAACGAAACTACCGTGTATAAGGATAGGCTTTTCTCCCCCACCGCCTGCCTCGCAAGAGATGTATCGAACCTCCTTAAGACGTACAATTTAAAGGAACATATTTAAAAATTAATTAATTTCCTGTTAAACATTTAGGCACTACATTTTATTATTACTTTCTTACTTTTAACTCTCACTGTTTCAAAAATATATTGGAATAAAAATAGGTCTGTTTTTATACTGTTTTTCATAGGAAATAGGCAACCAGTAATACGTTCGCTCTCTTAAACTACATCATGTACTAAATTCTACTTTAATTTTATCCTCCACTTCAACCCCTCGCTGCAACAGATCCTGCACCTCATTATCAGCCCGTTGAGCCCCGAGATAAGTACAAATTTAGCAATTAAAGTTATAAAGATGCAAATTACTCGACGGAAAATTGGCCTCGCCAGGCTATCTCTGCAACAGCAGCCGGGACAGACCCGCTACATTCCGCAGATAAGCCCGTCTGCAATTATCGCCGGCAGTTATTGAAGATTTGCGACGAGCCCTCCACGAAATTGCAGCGCTGCAGAGTGCAGCGCGACTGTTAAACGTGCCAATTGTTTTTTGTCTTCGAGTCGGGAAAGGTTTAATGTATCGCTTAATTTGTTCGGAAGTTGTTGTATCGCGGGAAGTACGCCAATTTTGAGCTACAGATGCCGAATATTACCCAGTGAGGTTAAAGTTTGCGCTTATTATTTTCTTGAAGGGTTTTCATTGATGTGAACAGCGTTATATCTAGCTCTAACTATACAGTGTGGACCATTTTGGTGATGCATGTATTGGTATATAGGAGACTATAAGAGACAGAAAAATGGTTAGATGAGAAAATTTTAGACAGTTCTGCAAACTTAATGGCGCTTGCAGACCGGTCCTAGTTCTTCAGGTTTTTGAGTTATTTTGAAAAAGAGTAAATGTGTCGTTTTGGAAAATCGTCTGTAACTTTTTATTTAGATGGCCTTTTAAAATCTGAAACCACTCTTTCATAGTTTTTTCAAGGAATTTCACTGTATATTTAGATTTTCATTGCAACCTTTTGTTGCGAGAAACCATCATCAACTTCCTTTTTTCTTATGGGTGCGATATTGAATTTTAAGCTGAGCTAATAGAACATATTTTTGGCTTTTCAATGATATAATATAAGTAATAAAAAAATTTCAAAAGCAACCTAAAAAATCAATACCTATTTTAATATTTTTAATAAATGTGGCAACACCGCATAATTTTTCGGAACTATTATATAGAATAGTCTCAAATGTTTGTAAAAGCTTATCATTAATGTCGTGGCGTAAGACATTAAGTTAGCAACATAACTGTCTAAACTTTCCCTATTTAACCATTTTCCTATCTCTTATAGTTTCCAAGATAATGAGCGTTCAAATAAAAACGTGGTCAAGTTGGTTCTGAAAATTTGGACGTAGGGCGTAGCGTATAGCAAATGAACTTAAACGTCATCTGTCAAAGCGCTATATCGCCGCTATCAATTTGAATATTTTCGTTTTAAAAAGCGTTTAAAATGGTGTTTTCTCAAGAACAAAAAGTGTTTATCATAGAGTCCTACTTTAGAAATGGACGCAAGATTGATGGAATATGGAAGTATTCTATTGAGGAATGTTTCATAGAATTTCAAAATCAATTTCCCGGCGTTGTTGAGTACAAAATTTTTCAAAGTGCAGTTCAGCGTTGTGTTAATGTTTTTCGTGAAACGGGCAGTGTAACAAGAAAAGAAGGAAGCGGCCGACCTAAAAAGCGGACTGAAGAATTAAAAGAAAATGTCCAACAAGTATTGGAAAATGCGCTAAGAACTTCTGCACGTGTTTTATCACAAATGGTGGGAGTATCAGTCGGTACCTGCCACACAGTATTAAAAAAAGATTTGCGTTTGTTCTCTTATCGTTTAACTTGTCAGCAAGAACTTCATGAAGTTGATTTTCCGCGACGGGCTGTAATTTGTAAATGGTTTTTAAACAACTACGGTGAACTTCATAATATCACCTTTTTTTCTGATGAAGCCTGGTTTCATTTAAGTGGTTACGTAAACTCA
>NW_019418924.1:8576-10779 GCF_000390285.2 Anoplophora glabripennis | reverse complement strand
AAACACTCCGTAACAGTCGAATTCCAGATATCAACTGAATTGCGTATTGTTGGTTGTTGGACTGCGAGGTACTATTGTCACATTGCTCGATATGATTTTATCGAATTTTAAATTTATTACAACGCTAATTATTTTTTAGAATTAACCATAAAGAAGAAGAAGAAAAATGATAAATATTGTATTTTATGGTATTCTAAGCACGCATCGCAGTTATGTTAATATTCCTCAATTAATCGAACTTTTGTATATCAAGTTGGAGATTATGATAATTTTTTTCTCGGAAATGGTTGAGTTTAGGACCCATGTCATATAAGGTTTTTTGTTTATTTTAATGTATTCTATCGTTTGTTAAAATTAAGGCTGTATGTGGACCCGATGTCGAAAATATTATTCCACATATGTAGCACTGTATCATCTGTAGTTCAAGTAGGTCATGATCTACATAAGGTACAACCAGAGAACACTGTATCAACGAGAAGCGACAGCAAGGCTTTCTGCGTTAACAGTTTTCGTATGCGCATGCGCGAATTGGGTTGTGTTGTTGTCAGTTGTCAGTGGCTGTCNATAATTCATAGCAAAACATTTGTAAAACTCACTTGTTCGAAAAAATCAATCCGGTGCAGGCTAATATAAATGATGTTAAGGTAGAAAACGTGAGTGAGGGTATAATTAGTATAACTAGAGTTTCCGAATTTAGAGATACATACAGGGTGTAAGAAGTTTGATTGCCATTACTTCAGCATAATATAGAATAATCATAAATGAACAAAAAAGTTGTATATTACAGGGATTAACATTTTTCAAAATATAGCAAGTATTAATATTGGGGAGTTTCATCACAACGTGACAACAGCGCTTAAGTTAATGCTACATAACTGATGCAAACCATGTGTGCACGGGCAGACTTGTCCTGGAATAACAAAAATGTAAACAACTATTATTGTGAAACATTTAGTAAATTTCAAAACAATTGTTTTCCAGTTAAATAAATAAACCATAATGTATTGATTTTGTAATACGAAGATAGTGTTGTGCTTAAATTTTAGGTCGAATTTTAGTAATTAT
This sequence comes from Anoplophora glabripennis, assembly GCF_000390285.2. Lineage (NCBI taxonomy): Eukaryota > Metazoa > Arthropoda > Insecta > Coleoptera > Cerambycidae > Anoplophora > Anoplophora glabripennis. The sequence continues at coordinate 9,714 of NW_019418924.1, read as the reverse complement.
GAATCTCTTAACACAGCAACTTAACTTTTAATCAAATTAAGAATTTGGAAAATATGTAATTAAAGTACCCAAAGATTTACGTCGTTCAAATAATCATACGTATTAAAAATAATTTAGCTATTTACCAAAAAGCTAAATTCAGTAATTTTTAAATGCACAGAACAAACTACAACATATGTTCAAAATGTCCACCGCCATTTTCGATGCACGCACCTTCGAATCCAATTTTCGCTCACTCGCTGGAAAATTATCACATATGGTAAACATTTTAAAAAAGCAAGGAAAAACACCTCACGAAAAGGAAATAGTGGTACGCAAAAAACACTCCGTAACAGTCGAATTCCAGATATCAACTGAATTGCGTATTGTTGGTTGTTGGACTGCGAGGTACTATTGTCACATTGCTCGATATGATTTTATCGAATTTTAAATTTATTACAACGCTAATTATTTTTTAGAATTAACCATAAAGAAGAAGAAGAAAAATGATAAATATTGTATTTTATGGTATTCTAAGCACGCATCGCAGTTATGTTAATATTCCTCAATTAATCGAACTTTTGTATATCAAGTTGGAGATTATGATAATTTTTTTCTCGGAAATGGTTGAGTTTAGGACCCATGTCATATAAGGTTTTTTGTTTATTTTAATGTATTCTATCGTTTGTTAAAATTAAGGCTGTATGTGGACCCGATGTCGAAAATATTATTCCACATATGTAGCACTGTATCATCTGTAGTTCAAGTAGGTCATGATCTACATAAGGTACAACCAGAGAACACTGTATCAACGAGAAGCGACAGCAAGGCTTTCTGCGTTAACAGTTTTCGTATGCGCATGCGCGAATTGGGTTGTGTTGTTGTCAGTTGTCAGTGGCTGTCAGAGCCGCCAAATATAAATAGAAGAAACGAGTAATAGTTTTTTGGCGGTGGACAGTTGTGTTGTATAATGTTAATTGATAGTGGATTTATTTGTATTGTATTTCGTTTCCATCTACAATTAAAATCAACTTGAAATCAATAAAATGCATGGTTATTATTGTGCTTTTCGCGATTGTTCATCCAAAACTGGTGAAGGATCAACCCTTTTGAGATTACGTAAGGATTAGAAAGGTAATTATTATTATTACTTTAAGTG
>NW_019418924.1:0-7630 GCF_000390285.2 Anoplophora glabripennis | reverse complement strand
TATACAATTGGAACATAAAGTCTATAACACCTAATAATGTATAAGTAATTCATTATAACCTTTATTTCATAGATGCATAAGGTGTATTAAGCACCTTCCAGTTAAACTAATTGAATAATGAGTATGGAGATGATTGCTTTTTTTAATAAAAGTTGTATATTTGTTATAAAAGTTTTAATATGCGCTATACACATTATTCTAGATAAACAGTTTAATAAGCTCATTTCTTTCTGTGTATTGTATTACCTAAACGTGACAGATCTAAATAATAAAATCAAGAGGTTACTTTAATTATATTATAACACGTTGACCTTAAATGTATATTATGATATATTTGCACTCACTGAAACTTAAATCCATTATATGGATAGTGAGTTGATGCATACTGTTGTCCGTGCAAATACAAATTTTGTTAAAAGTCACAAACACTGGTTTATTATATTTGTCCACCTAAAATCACAGTTTATTTGTAGAAGTTCTTATATCATTGGAATTCTTATACGGTCCTGAATTAATAAAGTTACTCTAGTTTGTAGGACATTATTTTGGTGTTCGAGAAGGATTTACAAACTGTCACCAAATCGTTTGCTGCCGGTCGTACTAGTTGGAGATTTATTTATTCGAGACATGCGCATTAATTTTTTTTATCCAATTTGTCTGATTTTTGATTTTTTTATGGTTTTTTTAACTTTTAAGTTAATTTTGAATATATTTTCTTAGGACTTTTGGTTGAACGTTGTGGAAAATATCAGTTATATTGTTTATGTTTTAATTATTACTAAGGATGTATAGGACACGTATTTGAAAATCATAGTACGAACAAAATTAAATAAAAAATATTCTTTTTTTTTTTGTGATGATATAGGTAGTACAGAAACCGCAATTCTAAAAAAATGGGAAATCGAAAATTGGTTCACGTGGCTGCATAATTATACAGGTTGGTCTGAATTTTATGCAGGAAACTTCGAAAACAGATAGAGCTCTTTAAAATAATATGTGTTTGCCTTATAAACATTGGTCTGGAACAGCCCCATTTTAGAGATACAGGGTGTTGAAGTTGTTTAAAAAAATTGATTTTTTATTTATGTCTCCGGATTCTATTAACCGATCTCAATAAAATTTGGTACAGATAATGTATGATAGTAAGCCTTACATTCCTTAAAATATGAGCTTTAAAGGTTCAACCAACGACTTCATTTTTTACAAGTCATTTAACTGATTTATATTCCAATGCACAAAATACGTAAAAAATGTAACTTGAATTTTTTCTCTAAGATTCGCCGTTCTAAAGTTATTCGTACCAATACAATCCCCTTGTGGCAGACACTTCTAACCATAATATTACAAGAATATTTATGTTTACGCTTAAAAGTAAGTGCAATTTGTAAGCACATCAACAAAATTATGTACACTCCTTTCTACACCACCTGTGAGGTAGTGTTCCAGGCGTTTTTAGGTTTCCCTGGAGGCCTCTTTACAAATAAGAACAATTTAAATCAAAATAGTAATAAAAATATATTTACCAAGCAACAGCAACTAAACAAAAAACAAAATTAACATTACGTATTTACAATAATTGTTCAAAATGCGAACCACCCACATCGATACAATTCTGCCATCTTCTATTAATGAAATATATCATGTGGTGGTTTTCTTTTAATTCATTACACCCGTCTTCTATTCGTTGCAGTAGTTGTGGTCTTGTGTTTGTTGGAGTAGAATAAACTTTACTCTTCAGATAACCCCAAACATAGAAGTCCAGGCGGTCTAGATATGGCAATCTGGCTGGCCAAAATACTGGACCCTCTGCACCGTTATGGTTGACATTGGCATTTGATCTACCTATCCATCGCCCCATATAATTTTCATTAAGCCATTCCTATATTAAGTATTCTCCCAGTATGCGCAGGAGCACCATCCATTGTATCCAGCTATTTTGTCGTATATTTAATGGAACATCCTCTAATAATTCAAATAGATGGTTTTCTAGAAAATTTAGAAATGACTGGGAATTTAGACGGGGTGGCAAGAAGAAAGGTCCACAAACTTTATTGTGAATTATTCCGAGCCACACGTTCACAGAAAATTCGTGTTGAAAAGATCTTGTCCGAATTTAATGACTATTTTCTCGTGACCAAATATGCAGATTGTGAAAATTCACTACCCCTCGCCTTTGGTAAATGTACATTTATTATTATTTTGATTTAAGTTGTTCTTATTTGTAAAGATAGTGGGTTAGGCTTAGAGGGGAAACTAAAACACGTAAGGAACTCTACCTCACAGGTGGCGTGGAAAGAGTGTAAAAAATTTTGTTGATGTGCTTACAAATTCCACTTACTTTTATGCATAAACATAAATATAATTGTAATATTATGGTTAGAAATGTCTGCACAAGGGGATTGTATTTATATGAATAACGAAAACTTCAACACCTTGTATCTCTAAAACGGGGCTGTTCCAGACCAATGTTTATAAAGCAAACACCTATTATTTTAAAGAGATCTATCTGCTCTCGAAGTTTCCTGCATAAAATTCGGACCACACTGTATATTACACCAAAATCAATTGCAAATGAGCTCTTTTAACATGGTTTCAGCTAAATAAACAAGTTTTCCAGTCATCTTATATATTTGTCACATAAAAAGAACTTTATTTAATAGGTATTTGCATTTAATTGTCTTCAATATTCTTGGCCATAACTTGGGCACACTCTGTACACCCAACTCATTAGCTTTTGATAGTTTTGGCAGGGGGATTAAGGTCCTGAAACATGAAAACGCTTCACAACACCTCCAGTAATTACATTAATGCTGATGCTCATAAATAAATAGCGATCGAATTAGAGTGACTGTGCAATTAATTAATCAGCTAATTAGCAGACATCAAGGCATCAAAGAGGGCCAGGTTTCCGGAAACCGCAGCTGACTACGTAAGCCCGTTTTATGCTTAAGTCTCTAAATGCATGTTTCTCTGTAAACCTACAACGCAATTTGAGGCATTAGGAGGTTCGTAATTTAATAAATAAGGCAATTTCTATTAGTACACGTAAAATCCTGAGTACATGGCTCACGAGCAACAAAATGATCATATTTTCATCAGCAGTGTAGGACGTTGTGTTTAATTTTTATAATTTTGAATAAGGGTGTATCGGATAAATGTTTAACTTAAAAAAAGATGAAATACAATAGTAAATAGGTTTAATAAATAAAAATGTTTAAAAGTTTGAGCCAGTTTTTAAATTCATCGATATACAATGTGCTTCAACCAAAATTCAATCAATAAAATGGTTTTCAATTAATTATTATGTATATTAGTGAATTTGCCCATTCTTATTCATTTACTCGGAAATCGATGGTACTGATGAAAAGTCAATGACACCTATCAGTTGAAATTATGATATAGTTGTCAACCATTTTTCAGTGAACTTCTTGTTAAAATCTGATTCTTGTTAAAATTAAAAACCAATTTAAAAACACAAAAAAATATTGAGGTACATATCGTCGTTGATCATACAAAGCGCACGCATGTAAAAGCGCTATTTCAGTAATTTCTTAACAAAGCAATATAAAGAAAAGTAATAATTACAAACGACTTTTTTGTGGTATGGTGCATATTGTAGTACCAATTATGTACCAATTTACGAGTAGGTGAATATATACATATATTACTATACTTTCATTTTTTTGCCAAGTTTAATTAAAACAAAAACTTGATGATTTAATTTTTGTCTCTTACGCACATTTGCAGCAACCAACGGTGTAAATGAAATTATTGTCTGAAGCTGTATTTTTTGTTGCATAGTATTAGTTTTTTATTATTTGTCAAAACAGAGAGTTAGAAAATTGAAAAACAAAGCGGTTTTTATTCGTAACATTGGTGTTCCTTCTAAATTCATTATTTAAGTTATTTCAGTGCACTAATGATTCATTTATTTTTTTTTCTAATGAATGCAAAAGCTTGCTCTTTATACGCAATACATTTTAACAGATTATGGGTACACATGTTCGCAAGTGATCCATTTTTAAGCATNCATTTACGACATTGAGTTTATTTTTGTAAATTATCTAGTTGTTTCAATTTCTAAATGAAAAAAACTTGTTTATTTGGTATGGCTGGATTCTGTTTTCTATAAGCTTTTCAACGAGCCCCCTCATGCATTATGTTTCCATTTGAAAAAAAAAGTAGGGGTAGCTCGATGATAGGGGTTGGAGAAAAATTAATTATTATATAACCGAAAGATGGGAAAAAATCAAAATCAGTTAACGTGTTTCGGCGTTTTAAAAAATATAACTCATTCAAAAGATATGAATTTTATTCCGTACTCTGGCCATCCCTGTATACATATATTATTATACTTTCATTTTTTTTGCTAAGAGTTTAATTAAAACAAAAAGACTTTTGTTGATTTCATTTTTGTCTCTTACGCACATTTTCAGCAACGAACGGTGTAAATGAAATTATTGTCTTAAGCTGAATTTTTTTGTAGCATAGTATTAGTTTTTGATTATTTGTCAAAGCAGAGAGTTAGAAAATTGAAAAACAAAGCGGTTTTTATTCGTAACATTGGTGTTCCTTCTAAATTCATTATTTAAGTTATTTCAGTGCACTAATGATTCATTTATTTTTTTTTCTAATGAATGCAAAAGCTTGCTCTTTATACGCAATACATTTTAACAGATTATGGGTACACATGTTCGCAAGTGATCCATTTTTAAGCATTACGTCAAGAACGAGGCCGGACGCACCACGGGGTTCCCGGAAGACGACCCCGGCAGAGTGGCGCCAAGAACCAGGGACTTCTGCCAGCAACTACCAAGCTACCTACGACCGACTCCACACACAGGGACTCTCCAACGAACACTCGCCCCGTCAACACATCTTTTCCACAAACTTAGTTTTCAATAAAATACTTTATTATTACCGTTGAGAGAGCGTTTCTTGCTGTACAGCGAAAGCAACCCTCAAGATTATAGAGGATCTAACCTAACTTCACTCTTACATTTGGATATTATAGCGTTTTTGAAATTGATAAATTTAAGAGTCACTTTAATGAAACATTGAATATGTTATTTTACTCTATTTTAAAAATATTAAAACAATTCAAGCAAATTCAGTTTTTTTCTTTAGATCCTAAAATTAAATCAAACAATGTTCTTCGATACCAGAAATATAGATATACAAAAGAACCTAACCCCATAGACAAGATTTCTAACTGCTCATATTGCGGAAAATAACTACTCTATCGGCTACATACCCTAACTAGCGTTCAATTATACCCTCAATAACCAGTAAACAGCTAGTAATAAATAATTATCCAAAATAAAAACTGAAAATGATATGCCTAAATATAATTAAGACAAGGACACAAATCTAATATATTGAAATTGTTTATGTAATTATTCAGAGAAATATTTTGTATGTTGTTCACCACCTTCGACAAAGAGAACATGTGAAAAGAACAGCTATTACAAAGAGCCCTTTTTGTTTCCATATTTATAAATAAACATTAATATAACAAAATTATATACAAACATTTGAAACTGCAGTACAAATGGCAAATATTGGTAGGTGTGTCAGAAAAATAATTCATATACACCGCCATTTCAAAAAATGTCATTTCATTTATGTTTTTGTTTTTGTTAAAGGTGATCACGCAATAACAAAATAATCTGTAACTAATCTCAAAATATCAGTTTTTTTGTATTATCTTTAGTCATATGTATAGTCAAATTATTTTTATAGTTTTTACACACCTTGGAACCTGGTGATGATAAAAAGAGGATGGAATTTTGCTTATGGGCTCAAGGAGAGTACCTCAAGAGTAGAAATCTTGTAAAAACTATTATATTCACCGATGAGGCAACTTTTACAACTAATAGTGTCTGGTATAGTCACAAAATTCTAGTACTGGACTACAGAAATACCAGAGTCGAATATTAATTATTAATTGTAAACGACTCAATAAAAACGATAATTAGTCCTTTCTTTTTTGAGGGTAATATGAATAGCGTACAGTTTTTGCAGTTCCTAAGAAATGAATTTTAGAATATATATTACATGAACTTCCTGTACAAGAAAAAGTAAATCTTCAATTTTAGTTGATGAATGTCATACGGAATAGCTTCATGTTCGGACTTAACGCCGTTGGACTTCTTCTTATGGTGTATCATAAAATCCAAGGTTTATAAGTCACGCCCAGGCAATAGAAAAGAATTGTGTGTAAGAATCATACAAGCTTGTGAAGACTTCTTCACAAGCCCCGCAACAACCACAGGATGTTCAAAGAAANGTAATGCTTCCACCTGAAAAATATCGGAATTAAAAAAAAGACAAAAAACCTGAGACACGTCGATTTTCTTTTCAAGGGGGACCCGTAATGGCGTAAATTTGTATGACTTGGAAGCTACCCCTTAGACAGGGGTGTAAAATACCCTTAAACTTTAAACGGCACCCTATGATGAGTGACACCTCATTTTAAAGCATTTTCAATTCTGCTCACGACGACATACGACTTTTTAAATTTTGGTTTGGATATGACAATAAAATCATCACCTAAAAAATAAGACAAAATATCAATGAATGAAAGAGTGTTATTTTATTAAATGTTTAAATTGGTTTCCCTCCGCTGGGTGGTGGAGCACCATCCCGGTGAAACCACACATCCTCTTCTGGCAAAGCGTTGCCATTTTTCAATACTTCCACAATCATCGGGTAGATTTTCTTTTCCAGCAGATTCAGATACATGTTTCCATCCAGATTTCCCGGTAGGAGGAAAGGTCCTATGAGGTGGTCTCCCAGTATGCCCGCTCAAACATCAATTTCCTCGGATGCTGCGTATGAGTTTCATGAAAAATGCGTGGATTTTCATCACCCCGGCAATTATGGCGGTTGGCTCGACCATCTAGTTGGAACGTACATTCATCGGAGAAACAGATTGACTAAAAAATTTTGGATTCCTTCTAGCACGATCACAGAACTGCAAGTGGCGATCCAGATCATCTTTGTTAATTTCTTGTAACAAATTAGTTTTGTATGGGTGATACTTATGAATTTTTAAGATTCGGCGGCAACTAGGTACAGAAATTCCTGAAGTACTTGCAAGTTTCCTGAGACTAAATTTGGTTCCATTGGGATGTGACCCAGGACAGCCACCTGATTACCCTCATTATATATGACCTGTTCACGTTGATGTTTGCAACCGATCCTTCTTCTTATGGTGTATCATAAAATCCAATGTTTATAAGTCACGCCCAGGCAATAGAAAAGAATTGTGTGTAAGAATCATACAAGCTTGTGAAGACTTCTTCACAAGCCCCGCAACAACCACAGGATGTTCAAAGAAATATTCGTAAGCGATTCGAAAAGTGCATCGAAATTAATGGTAGCCTTATGGAGGCTACAAAAATTTAAAATGTCATTGTATTGTGATGTTAAATTTATTGTATTTTTTTTATTTCTCATTTTTTTAAATCATTTTTCATAGCCAACATTTTTTTAGAAAATTACTATAATAGTATTTAAAAAAATGAAACATACCTACATTAAAATTGTTGTTATAAATTCCTCATTATTAAGTATTTATTTACGAAATTTGCCACAAAACCGTTTTAGGGGATGCTGAATCCAGTGC
>NW_019418923.1:0-10638 GCF_000390285.2 Anoplophora glabripennis | reverse complement strand
CTGTTAAGTCATATTTCTTTTTCAAAAATTTCAGAAGAGAATTAAGGCTACAAATTCTGGCTTTTAGACGACTCTTTGCCTGCTGCAGACTTCGAATTTTGTTTGCATCTTAATTTTTTTCTTACAAATACTCCAATTTTTTTTTTGCTCTTTTTGGACTATCCATGTCAGAACTATGGCATTCTCCAAAATATTGTGGATAAGGACTTTTCCAAAAATGATGAATTATCTATTCCAGATGTATTTTATATAAACACTTACGGTAGTGTTTATATAAAATAAAATAGTAACATATAAATAGGTAACAGGTAGAATTTTCTTGGTATTTTTTAAAATGTACTGGTTAAAAAAATGTTAGAAAGGTAAGCAGATAGCAAAATTATAGGGTATTAGTTGTAGATACTATACAAAGGATATATAATTTGTTAATTATATTTTTATAACTTACTTCACGTTTATAATTTTATTACGATTGGGTGAATCCATTCCTATTTCTGATGCAGTTAAAGTTGATNCAGATCTCGAACTTTTGAAAAACGTTCACTTTAAATCATACACAAAATTTAAAAAGACTACATTGAAAAATGAAAAATTGTTTAAAAAAAATTGTTCAATTTGTTATTCTAAACATGTTACATGCCAATTCTTGATTCAGTAACTTGCCCAAGGTATACAGGGTGTTTTATAACAAATGGGCTACATTGTAACGGGAAGTTCTTGAAACCAAAATATGCCGATCTAACCCAACTTACAGGGGGTCAAGTATGAAAAAAATCGTTTTTCCCCAATATCATTTGACGCATGGTAGATATTTGGGCCAAATTGGATCTAAGAAAGTCATGGTGATGCGGAATTCAAACTTGATTAATGTTTTACCATATTTTGTAAGTGTAGATGTAAAAAGTCTCAATTTTTTGGTTCTCATAGTATGAGATTTCTGATATAATCATAATAAAACATATTCTTTGTTGACATCGCTAGAAGAAACAAGGGTTTTAATTTTCATATTACAGACACGGAATGTGTGGGTAAATAATAAAAATATTACTTATTTATTTAATGTACTTATTGAAAAAAATATATTGATAACTAAGGAAATGGTATTAAAACAAATAAACAATTATTTTTTTTACAAAACAGAAATTAAATATCAATCAAAACCAAGAACAAGAATAGTAAGAGAATACTATTAAGTGTTGATGCATAGAAATTATTGTTAGTACCAACTATTTAATGAATATGTATATTTGACAACCATTTGGAGATTATAGGGCTGCCTCCATTACATTATGACACATTTGTTAAAACCCCATGTAGACATGATACACAAAAAATTGTTGTAAATTGTAATAAAAAGGCTAAGACATTAAAAGAATAATACTGGTTTTAATTTATTGGCCTATTTTTAGTATTGTCAGTGACTTTTCGCATCTGTTCATTACCAATAATTTGTAAATAAATTTAACTATAGTTATTGTTGCACTGTAATCGATAATATTATAATGCTTAAAAAAATAAAGAACAAATAACACTTTATAAAAAACCACGATGTAAGTTTCCAGAGTCAATAAAAATGTTAATATCTTTTGCTTGTGTTTTATTTTTAACAATAATTATCTATCGTAATAACTGGCTATTCCTATTTTATGCCACGTAATATATCTCAGATGTAAATCAGAACCTAGGTACGTATCGTAAACCCACTAAAGAAGAGGTTAATAAATTTTTAAAATGCATACACATGACCTATATACATAGGATATAAGATGAACTATTTTCGTATGTACATCCCACATGCTATCAAAGAAAAATCAGCTCTCGGGCAAGTTTCCTATAAAAATGTAAAACTATGCAGCTATTTTACCGAATTCAATTTGCAGTGATGGGCATGAGTAAATACAATTTTTTACGTGGTTGCTGTTATACGTATCTCTACCTAGCGGGAAACTTTAAATGTCCACAACAAAACGAAATTTTGCAATATCTGTATTGTACAGAATTCGGTAGATATAATTTATTTTATAGTATAAAAACGGAGAAACCGTTTGCAAAGAGGTGAAGCTTGGTAAAAATGTAAATAATAACAATAACGAAAATCTTTAAATAAATTTTGAACTATGAACATTTTTCTAATTTATGGCGAAGTCGCCAGTTTTTACTTAATGAACCACTTTCAAAATATCAGTTAATTTAAAATATTGTACAACTTTCAATTCAATAGTTTGTATGTTATAAAAGAGTAGTATAAGGTCATATTCTTTATACAGGGTAGTCTAGAAAGCGGGCTTTTAATTTTAGGAGGTAAGTATAACTGACGTCAAAATATAACGTCTCGGAAAAAAGTCACTCTACTAAAGATGATATAATAACAGAAATATTTACATTTGAATTTAATTTGATTTCTGACGCCGGATCTGTAATTAATCATACATATTTTTACTACAGCCCGGAAATAAATCAGTGTTTGCTGTCATTTCTCGGTGTTTGACATTTTAAGTTTTGGTTTGTAGTTTTCGTGGGTTGATGTTAAGTTAGGGTAGGTTCAAGTATTCAAATAAATCCAATAATATATTATAAGTGTATTTATGACTGTTGTGGTTATTGTTGTTTAAACTTTTGACTTTTTTAATGGTGAAACAATTATGAGAATGACAATTTCACTAAACATGTGTTGATGACCCCAGGACACATTTTACTATAATGAAATAAAAAATTTTCATAATAGTCACTTTATAGTCCATCGCAACAATGTTGGAAGAACGAATTTCCATCATATATTTTAAACCAAATAATGGGCGGGCATTGCTAATGATGTCCTAGTTAAATTTTTCAGTCTACTACATAAATTAAATGGTGCCTACAGTTTGCAACTTTTACAAAATGATTTGCATATCCTATTGAATTATGTACCACTCAATAATAGATATATCGTGTGACTGCTCGATCGCCAGGTATAAATCCATGTAATCCATGTGATTTCTACCTTTGAGAAAGTATAAAGTCATACAAAATAGAAGTTCAAAAACAGCTGTAGGTTTATACTAGAAAAACTTTTTATATGTACATTTATGAGTAATTGCCATTATATAAAAATTTCATGCTTGCTCCCATACTTTTAAAAATGTTACTACTTTCTTGATTTTATGTACAGGGTGTTGTAAATATAACACTTTCTTATAACGGGATATGAACTAATATGGTACATTTCTATAAAAGTGTTTAAAAAAGGTTTTATTATATCCCACACTCATATTAACAAAAATCCTGTTCATGTAGATCTTAGAGTTATTTTCTATATAGGCTATAGATTTTTTTATTTAATTATTATGAGACATAGTCATGTGTCTCTTTGTACACTGTAAAAAAATTGAGTGAAATTTCACTCACATCGCACTCATTCCTGCAGACAAGAAACTGAGTGAAATTTTCACTCACAATATGATTTAAATTAAACTATTATTGATTACATTGAAATTAAATGATGAATGCTTCCTCTTAACATTTTGCACATATTCAAAAGTACACAGTTGTACCAAGTTATATCCTAACTAATCGCTATTATATTGTAAATAATAATAATAATAATAATATAGCTTTATTGCTCAACAGTTACCCCATTTACAGAGCAATTTTATTTTACTTCTAAAAATTATAAATAGATACAGATACAATACAAACTATTGTAGTGAAATTAGTCAGTTTTAGTTCAAATATGGATATTGTAATCGAATAAAGTTGTTACAATGCAAAATACTAAGTGAAAATATACTTAATAATTTAACTCAGTTAATTCACTCAGTACTTTTATTGTGTTCACTCACTATTTACAATGTACCGGGCGATTCACTGTATTTGACCCCCCATTAACTTTTTTGTTTTCAGTTATTAAAATATAAGTTGCACGACATTTTATGAATTTTTCGAAAATGTTAGTAGAAAAACAAATGAAGTCCAAGCAAAATGGCTGCGGATGTTAACTTTGTTAAGTTAAATGGAACGCTCTGTATATTTTTACATATTTGGATAGAACGTTCCCTGTCGAGCATAGTCATGTAGGGTTTGTTGGATCCATCGGAAATGACATAGTAGAAAACCAAATGAAGTCCAAGTGGCCGCAGATGTTAACTTTGTTAATTTCAATGGAATACCTTGTATATTTTTACATATTTGCATAGAACATTCACTGTCGAACATAGTCATATAGGCTTTGCTGGTCTATCACTAACTATTAGAAAACGAAAAGAAGTTTTTTTTATTAAGAAAATAAGACATCTAGTAATTGTTAGATTTTTTCCAATTACGTAATGAATTACAGATTTAGTTATAATATATTTTGACATATCAGATATTGATACGGTCCAAAATGAATATAGGTATTTTAAATAAATTTCACTAATTAGGCCGTGAGAGTCCTAATTAGTCGTGGACAATGTTATATGATAGGTCGGTACAGTGACCGGTAGTAATGCCATATTGTTATTCACTGACGTTTGTATTATTATTTAATTAAAATAGATTACATAGAAGTAAACACTTGAAATATTATTAAGAATTAATAGAGTATGGAGAAGAACTTTACTCTATTTTAATTCCTATAATATTTCCAATTTTATACTACTGTGTAATCCATTTTAATTAAAGAATACAAACTGTCAAACAATAACAATGTTGTCATGACATTACCTGTCACTGTCACGGCCTACCATATAACAATGCCCATGAGTAATTAGGCCTCTCACGGCCTAATTAGTGTGATTTAGTTAAAATACCTATACGCATTTTGGACCGTATCAAATGTCCGAAATGTCACAATATATATGACAACTAAATCTGTAAATCCTTACGTAATTGGAAAAAGGCAGAAATGCCTGAAAGAGGTGTAACAATTACAAGATATCTTATTTTTTTACTAAAAAACCTTATTTTCTTTTTTTAATAATTATTGTTTGAGATGGACTCAATTAACCCTATACTCGACAGAGAACGTTCTATCCAAATATGTAAAAATATACAGGATATTCCATATAAATTAACAAAGCTAACATCTGCGGCCATTTTGTTTGGACTTCATTTGTTTTTCTACTATTATTTTCGAAAACTTCATAAAAAATCGAGTAACTTTTGTGTTTAACATTTTTTATAACTCTAAAAACAAAAAAGTTAATGGGGAGGTCAAAATATAGTGAATCACCCTGTACATACATTTAAAGATATTTAAGTGTAATAGTGATCGAATATTCAAAAATTGTAAAAATGACTTTGTAGTTAACAGGAAATTTTATGGATGTGCCTATATAAGGAAACCCTGTCCATAATGACGGGTACTTTCGCTATTTCACTTTAAACAACGCTAAATCTTTTTCACCGATGATATTGTGTGAACAACTACTCTGCGGACTACAGCCCAGTTCAGCATTGAATTATCCGTCTTCTTGAGACCATTATATTACAGTTACACAACATTTTTCTGGTATCTGGTATCTTTTTTTAAATTTTATGTCTTGCCTGTGTAATGGAAGAGATGAAATAAATTCCAATTACTATAATTATCATGCGCCTTCAACAAAATTGCCGAACGGTTATAATCCGCTGCAAATTAATCCGGGTTGCAAAAGTTTGTGTACGGCGAGAACACTGTAAATAACGTATATAGAACGAGAGGAACAGCATTTGAATAATCATAGCTTATAAGACTTGCAAATTTTAAGAAAGTCTCTACAGACCTCTAGTTTTAAACACATTCAGCCTTAAAAGGAAGAAGAAACTTATTTCCGGCTCCCGCGAACTTCTTAAACATTACGTCCGGCTTCTTACGCCGTGTTAACTAAAGGCATCTTACTGATGTTCTTAATAAACCAGGCGATGAATAATATATAGTCCGCACAATACCTTTAACTCTACTTCTGCATCTGCTTATTTAGTTTTCAGAAGTTTGTTTTTGAAATATCGTGCTTGCGTAAGGGGAACTTTACACTGAATCTGTCTTAACGTGATATAAAATACGTAACTGATTACCATTATGAGTTAAGTTGATTTAGCAGTAACAGCTTAAATAGCAGTGAGTGTGTGGTACACTATAAGTTTGGCCACTTTTCGTAAGTAATTTTATATGAAATATTAATGAGCGGTCCCTTTCTCTTCGGTATACAGGGTGTAAATGATAAGTTTAGTTGCGTAATAAAATTTGGTGGATGACATTTTTTTATTAGATACTATTTTTTCATGGATAATTTTTTAAACTTTTTTAACCAAAATATACTCCAGAGGCGTAGTTATTGTGGGAACTGGGGACCTTTTCTTAAAAAAAATCGCACACCACTGGTTTTTAAAATAATTTTAAATGCTTTTAAGATGTACAATCAGTTTGTGGCAATAAAGTATTCTTATAAAGTATTCGTAAAATTTACTTGTGTTTAGATAATTGACAAATCAAATAAGAAGATACTTAAGTATCTAAACTGTAAAAAAATCGGTGTGAGTGAAAGCAACAAAGGTTCGGAGTGAATCCACTGAGTGAAATTATTCAGTACATTTTCACTCAATATTGTACATTTTGATCAATTTACTCATTTGTGATTATATTTAAACTAAATCTGAGTACCTACTTTCACTCAAATATTCTTAAATAAATTCTTCACGTAAACTCGTATTTGGTGCACCTGTACCTAAATCAGAGTAAATGTCCTCATAACTGAGTGAGTTTAAATGTATATTAATTTCGAGTAATTTGTATGGCACCGTGAAGATGGCACCATATGGTAATGGTAGTGGTAATCTCGACCACAGTTACAACAACTGCGAATCAAAAAAGTTTAATTTTGCATTAACAATGTGCAAAAAATAGTAGAAAATCATTTGTATATTTTGAGCAATTTTTTAAATAAGTAAATATTTATAATATTGATGAATCTTTGTGAACAAATAGTAAAACATATGTCAATTCTACCCTAAAAATTTTGCAACCATTGATCGCGTGGTTTTCGATTGACGGGATTGTTAATTAAGAAAATTTTAAAAAGTTTATCGTGTTCGCGTACCTACCGTAGGTTTAAATTAAGGTTTAGAAAGGGCACACAATTTTTTAGAGATACTTGTCATAATAAACAATGATCAATACGACTTTTTACTCTATAAACTATAAAATTATTCTTTGCTCAGGGAATTTTCTAGGCTATCGACAATAGAATGCAAAAAATATTCGTATTCCTCTCATTTTGCTATATCAAATTAAAAAAAAAGAATCGTCTTGATAAGTGCTATCGTTCCCGAGAAAAGTCATCTTTTATCGCGCATACGCATTTTGAAACGCACGGCAGCGCAGCAGCTCTCAGTCATCCCCACTCCTGCTCTGCCGAGAAATTCCCGTGACCACGGTACCTTCCTTGATTTTTCTTTCATTATGCTTTTATCTGCCGAAAATGCACTAAACGGATACTGAAAGTACTTGTAATTAGCTATAAAAACATTTTTTTTTGCTCAACCTCACGATTACGGAAGCTATAAATTATAATTAACTTTGCGCTTCTATATCTCAGAATCTACACAGTAGAATGCTGTCGTATTTGGCTAAAAAGCAAGAGGTTACAACGAGTAAAATGTTGAAAAATTAAAAAAAAATTCTAAATGGTTATAAAAGTTTAAAAATAGGTATTTTTAGTCTTGACCATTATTTATTATGACAAGTATCTCTAAAAAAATTGTGTGCCCTTTCTAAACCTTAATTTAAAACCGCGGTACGCGATAAACTTTTTGAAATTTTCTTAATTAACAATCCTCTCAATCGAAAACCACGCCATCGATGCAATATTTTGAGGGTAGAATTGGCATATGTTTTACTATTTGTTCACAAAGTTTCATCAATATTTATAAATATTTATTTATTTTAAAAGTTGCTTCAAATATATGTATGATTTTCTACTATTTTTCGCCCATTGTTAATGCAAAATTCATTTCTGACTCGTTGTTGTAACTTTATAGAAAATCGTCAAATAAACAAAAAATAAAGAACGGCTTTTTTATTTAGGGCTTACTTTCAATGTTATAGGGAAAAATATGTCGAAAAACGGGTCATTTTTCGTTCTTGTATGTTTGTGTGAATTTAGCAATGGTTGTTTGGAATAGGCAAACTTGGATTTTTATTCTACATAATATTTGGGATTTTTCTCTACAATAAATGACTTCAAATACAAACGCCTCGAATGCTTCACCGCCTGCACTATATGTTCGTCCAGTTCATTTACACTTTTCGTGTTCAAAAACCATTGCAAATACGTACAAAGTCTGTAAGAACATTTCCACAATTTTTATCAGTNTATAATTATTATCACGCGCCTTCAACAAAATTGCCGAACGGTTACAATCCGCTGCAAATTAATCCGGGTTGCAAAAGTTTGTGTACGGCGAGAACACTGTAAATAACGTATATAGAACGAGAGGAACAGCATTTGAATAATCATAGCTTATAAGACTTGCAAATTTTAAGAAAGTCTCTACAGACCTCTAGTTTTAAACACATTCAGCCTTAAAAGGAAGAAGAAACTTATTTCCGGCTCCCGCGAACTTCTTAAACATTACGTCCGGCTTCTTACGCCGTGTTAACTAAAGGCATCTTACTGATGTTCTTAATAAACCAGGCGATGAATAATATATAGTCCGCACAATACCTTTAACTCTACTTCTGCATCTGCTTATTTAGTTTTCAGAAGTTTGTTTTTGAAATATCGTGCTTGCGTAAGGGGAACTTTACACTGAATCTGTCTTAACGTGATATAAAATACGTAACTGATTACCATTATGAGTTAAGTTGATTTAGCAGTAACAGCTTAAATAGCAGCGAGTGTGGTACACCATAAGTTTGGCCACTTTTCGTAAGTAATTTTATATGAAATATTAATGAGCGGTCCCTTTCTCTTCTTATACAGGGTGTAAATGATAAGTTTAGCCAACCTTTAATGGCGTATTCTACCAATGAAAATAATCAAGTTTTGCCCTATAAAAATGTTTGATAGGACACTTCCCTAAAAGATACAGGGTATTAAAAGTTTCAAATATTTACAACAACAACAACAACAACAACAACAACAACGACAGGTATATTATTTTTTCCTGTAACTTCTCTGGTAAAAAAGATTGCGTAATAAAATTTGGTGGATGACATTTTTTATTAGATACTATTTTTTCATGGATAACTTTTTAAACTTTTTTAACCAAAATATACTCCAGAAGCGTAGTTATTGGGGGAATTGGGGACCTTTTCTTAAAAAAAATCGTACGACACTGGTTTTTAAAATAATTTTAAATGCTTCTAAGATGTACAATCAGTTTGTGGCAATAAAGTATTCTTATAAAGTATTCGTAAAATTTACTGGTATTTAGATAATTGACAAATCAAATAAGAAGATACTTAAGTACCTAAACTGTGAAAAAATCGATGTGAGTGAAAGCAACAAAGGTTCGTTGTGAATCCATTGAGTGAAATTATTCAGTACATTTTCACTCAGTATTGTACATTTTGATCAATTTACTCATTTGTGATTATATTTAAACTAAATCTGAGTACTTTCACTCAAAAATCCTTAATTAAATTCTTCACGTAAACTCGTATTTGGTGCACCTGTACCTAAATCAGAGTAAATGTCTTCATAACTGAGTGAGTTTAAATGTATATTAATTTCGAGTAATTTGAATGGCGCCGTGAAGATGGCACCATATTGCTTCTGTAATGTCGACCACAGTTGATAGGATCCCGTTAGATACTCCAGAAGTTACAACACCTGCGAATCAAAAAAGTTGAATTTTGCATTGACAATGTGCGAAAAATAGTAGAAAATCATATGTATATTTTGAGCAATTTTTTAAATAAGTAAATATTTATAATATTGATGAAGCTTTGTGAACAAATAGTAAAACATATGTCAATTTTACCCTAAAAATTTTGCAACCATCGATCGCGTGGTTTTCGATTGACAGGATTGTTAATTAAGAAAATGTTAAAAAGTTTATCGTGTTCGCGTACCTACCGTGGGTTTAAATTAAGGTTTAGAAAGGGCACACAATTTTTTAGAGATACTTGTTGTCATAATAAACAATGATCAATACGACTTTTTACTCTATAAACTATAATATTATTTTTTGCTCAGGGAATTTTCTATGCAATCGACAATAGAATGCAAACAAATATTCGTATTCCTCTCATTTTGCTATATCAAATTAAAAAAAAAAGAATCGTCTTGATAAGTTTTATTGCGCATACGCATTTTGAAACGCACGCCAGCGGAGCAGCTTTCAGTCATCCCCACTCCTGCTCTGCCGAGAGATTCCAGTGACCACGGTACCTTTCTTGATTTTTCTTTCATTAAGCTTTTATCTGCCGAAAATGCACTAAACGGATACTGAAAGTATTTGTAGTTAGCTATAAAAACATTTTTTTTTGCTCAACCTCACGATTACGGAAGCTATAAATTATTATTAATTTTACGCTTCTATATCTCAGAATCTACACAGTAGAATGCTGTCGTATTTGGCTAACAAGCAAGAGGTTACAACGAGTAAAATGCTGAAAAATTAAAAAAAATTCTAAATGGTTATAAAAGTTTAAAAATAGGTATTTTTAGTATTGACCATTATTTATTATGACAA
>NW_019418922.1:9956-10693 GCF_000390285.2 Anoplophora glabripennis | reverse complement strand
TTCTATGCATATGTGATCAGATTTCCCCAAGGGAGGAGAATAGCTAAGAGAGTTAAGGAGGTCGTCATTGTTTGTTATTAGTAGATCAACGAGAGGGACCACGGGGACCTCTGTACAACCTTCCCCGTTCTTGCTACACACTACGCAAAAACGGGCGGATTTTGCGGTCACTCTTTGCCGAACCCATCCGAGGACTATATCGATGTGCTTCAATCAACGAATTGTAACCACTAGAAGGAGCTTTGGATGTATTTGTTTGCGAATGTACATAAATAAATAAGATCTTCAGGAGACACAAATTTCTATTAGTCGAATTAATATTCCCGGCTACGTCCGCATTTCGATGATTGTCGATGACATAATGTCAAAGGAAAAGTGTGTAGCCGCTATTAACGTATTTGAGTTTATTTGTGTTTAGTGTGTCATTTTCGTCTTATTGTTGTGTAGTTTTTATGTATGGACATTTATTTAGTGCTAAGACATGGTTAGAAAGTGTGTAATATGTAAAGTTTTATTTAAAAAGGGCGGTCTTTCCACAGGTAAGTAAACAAGCAACATGGGCGGCGTTTGGGGAATTACATAAGGGTGTTTTACATTTAGTACTTAATTAGCAGTGATAAAATACTGACTAAATCATTATCTAAATTATTAAAAAGATATATTTTTTAATTGTTCAACTTATTTTTTCCTGTTTCAGTAATATTATAAGTATATTATGAGTAATACCTGTATTTTTT
>NW_019418922.1:5969-7507 GCF_000390285.2 Anoplophora glabripennis | reverse complement strand
CAAACGCTTTGAGCCCCTTTACTGAAACTGCTGGTTTGGCTGGGTGTCCCACCGCCAGTAGAGAACGTGAAGGTGTCAGACTGTACGGCAGCGACGTTGTGGACGAAGGTTTGGCTGGGTGTCCCACCGCCTAAGCTTGATAAACGCTGTAAGGCACAATAACCGAAACTGCTGGTTTGGCTGGGTGTCCCACCGCCAGTGGAAGACGTTGTGTGTCGGCTGTACAGCGATGGATAGACCCTCGAAGTTTGGCTGGGTGTCCCACCGCTTCTGGGAGAAATCTGTCGGCCGCCCCGCGTTTGAACGCGCACCTCGTCCAGACTTTGCCTCCTGTTTACCAACATAATTAATTTTCCTGACTACCGTTTGCTTATTTATGCCCGTTGTAAACTGCTTTGATTGGCTTTCTCCCTGGCTGGTTAAATTTTCGCTTAATTTCCGTCGCTTTGCTAGAAACCACCGCTAATATTGATTAGTAGAATTAGAGTAACCCGTAACTATTTTTCTCTGTTTCAGAGCCAATTGGGAACGACTTATTTTATTGATTATTTATTACTCTAATTTATTAATCTTATTTGTTCTTTCCTTTCTAGCACCGACCGAAATTTAAAAAACCGAATAATTATTTTGGCGTACCGTTTCTTAAAGTATTAGCCTGCTTATTAAATAAACCAAACGCCAAATACTCCTTTTTTCTACCGTACCGATTTTGAGTCCTGATATTTGACTATGTGCTAAATTTGTATCTATTTACAGCACCGAAAAACCGCATCGGCATTTTTAATCCGTCGCAAATAATAATTGTTCTAACCCATTTTGTTTTAATTACACCGCTGATAAATTGTTTGTATATTCCTGATTTTAGTTAGTGATAATAATGGTAATTAGAATCTATTTTACTTTTGTTTGTTTGTTTCAATAGGCCTTATTAATATAAAATAAATCTAGTAAATATATTTCCCGTTTGTATTCATTTTTAACGCCGACAAGTTTGATAAAATTCCGATCAGTAAAAAATCTTCCTATCTTTTTGTGACCTACACTGATAAGTCGGTTTATTTTAAAAGGAAAATAACACTACTCAGAGAACAACTTTGATTAAAAGTAAAAGAAATATAACCGACCCCTGGATTTAAGCTTTCTTCACTGCAGCTATCCCGAGTACTTACTCTAAACCGAGGGTAGGTTTCACGTGGAGTTTCCCCCACGTAAAAGATAGGGAAACTGGCGCCCGAGACAAACCGAACAAAAAGATTTAATCCGGAGTACGTTCCTGTGATGTCACTCACCACCGCCAGCTGCCAACCACCGCTGCCGATAAACTAGTAGTCAAGGGTCGTCATAAAATTAGGCGTCCAAACAGGGACGTCAGTGACGTCAATAACTATAGTAAATTAGAATTCGAATTTGCGAATTAAGATTCCGTTTAGAGTTGGTAGTATACCGGGGGCGGCCACAAGTAACGTCTGAACCGAACCGTCACCACCGCAAAATCAAAACCAAAATAAAGTATATAAAGGGTGTTACAAAAATTTGGC
>NW_019418922.1:0-3813 GCF_000390285.2 Anoplophora glabripennis | reverse complement strand
CCTTACGTAATTGGAAAAAAGGCAGAAATGCCTGAAAGAGGTCTAACAATTACAAGATGTCTTACTTTCTTAATAAAAAAACATCATTTCGTTTTTTAATATTATCTCGCCTATTATTAGAGATGGACCCCACAAACCTTATATGACTATGCTCGACAAGTAACGTTCTATCCAAACATGTAAAAATATACAGGGTGTTCCATTTAAATTAACAAAGTTAACATCCGTGGCCATTTTGTTTGAATTTCATTTGTTTTTCCACTATCATTTTCGAAAACTTCATAAAATCGTTATCGAAATCGTGGAACTTTTGTATTTCACATTTTTTTATAACTCTTAAAACAAAAACCTTAAAGGGGGTCAAAATATAGTGAATCACCCTGTACATTAAAAAAAAGAATCATCAAAGTAAACTAAAGCCTTAAAAACTTAAAATAAATAAATCATGAGCTGGTAGAGAAACCACTTTAACCGTTCAGTTATTTGTCGAGAAACGAATTGAACGCATGAACGAAACGAACTCCAGTCAAGAACTTAAGACGCGCGTGATTTTTAAATTTCTCGATTTCTCGATTTCTCGACACTTTTTTCTCGTCTCGAGTAAGGCCAGATTTCCCGGGAATTCTCGCTTCGAGAAGTCTCGACCAGAAACCCTANAATAACTAAAAAACTATTGATTTCTAGAAAAAAATTATTCCAATATTTTTTGCTCAAAATTTGATTCTCTATCGATTTCCAGCGTTATTTTTGAAAAAAATTTCAACCCCCAACAGGGTGGAAGCGTCAATCGGCGCTATGTCACTAACGTTCATTGACCTTTTCTCTAACTATCTGCCAAATTTCAAGTCGATCGGTTCAGTTTCAAAGAATTCGGAGGTGAAAAACTTCAATGACTATACTACAAGGGTATAGGCTTTTGTAAAAGCTCGAAAAATTTTTCTACATTGCAAAATTTGCGGTGAAAAAAAATGTGCAAAATTTTCAGAATAAAATGAACAAATTTGACTGAATTTGGATAAAATTACAGGAAAAGATAACTGTCCGGACCCCCAATTTCAAAATAGCGGCCTATTGCTAAATTATAAAGTTCATTTAAAAACAGAAGTCAATTTCTAGGAAAAAAATGATCAGAAGAGGCCAACGTATAAAATATTGTCTGAAAATTAACTGTTACAGTTATTGTGTAAATTATGTCTAGAATATTATTGAATGTTACTTTATTTAAATGTCCTTGGAATGTTACAATATCAATATTACATGTAAGTACTGCATTTTATACTATTTAAAAGAACTGTTACGTTAATTTTACCATATTATGAAATTAATTTCCAGAATCTTTAACAGTTAATTATGTATTTTTGTAATTGTGCCTAATAAATTTTCTTTCCTTTCTTTTCATCATTTCACAGTCTACTTCGATACAAATATGTAGTTATTTGATTTAATTTTGGCTTGTAGTCTCTAAAATTTCAATGTCGTGTATACTAAAATGGTTGAGTTTAGCGACTTTTACCAAGTATACCTTTTTTATTTAGAATTGATCTAGCTCCCCCTAGAAGTGACACATTTATCATATTGGTAATTGTCACCTTAAAAATCATTGTTTGCGCAAATTTCCAAGATAATCTGTTCAGAGATACCCAAAATATTCCGGAGAATTAAGAATGTTTTATTGACTTTAACATCCCGTAGAACGAAAAGCAGCGATATTCGAATAAGACATATTATAGTTGAACGTCATAACTTAACGTCGAGATGTCCGATTATTATTAAATCACCCTGTAGATATAAAGACTATAATATAATCTATACTCTTCGCCAATTAAGACGGTCTATAGTGTACTCAAAACGTATCCGGAAATAACTCTATTTTATTTCTAAGGATGTAAATCCCACTCATCAGAAATTCCGAAACGTTCGATTATGAGAACGGACGCGATGAATGCGAGCCGGCGCGCCTTGCGCCTCGCGATCACCTGTTCGCGGCTCCCCCACCTAGGCGGCGGTGACGTAGCGACGCCGTGCGTCGTCAGCTGACGGCGCGCGCAGGCGTCCTCCCCTGATTCAATACATTTCCACTCATATATATATTTTACTCGTTCCAGCGGGCCGCAAATCGCCGGCAAACAGAACAGTGTTAGTGAAGGTAGACACCTGAAAATGGAACTGGAAAGGGACCGCCTGGGCTTGTGGGGCAGCGGCGACAACGTTACACTAGGGATGGCCAGCGGGATAGACCGGATAAAGCACCCCGGACTGAACAAGGTAGGTTCCGGTTTTTTGGGAATTTTCCACGCCCGGCCGATTGTGACTTGCTTGTCGCTTGTGTCGGGCGCTTTGAAGTCTCGATTGTTTAATAGAGCAGTCTACTAGATGGCTTACGGAAACTTACGAGTATTAGAATTGGATTGTTTTGTCATTGCACAGATAATGTCACGTACACAGTGACCCACTATTGTGTGGGTTAAGCAGGACACTTTTTTTATTTGTAAATTTATGCTTCACAAATTATAATTCAATCAAAATTTTACGGCATTTTCTTGTTCCATCATGAAATCGTGCCTGTATTGTAGAAAATATTTGTTTTATTAGATATAAGGTGTCAAAAAAAAAATATATTTTATTTCAGTTTATTGACCATATATCAGGAACTGTTTGAGATACAAAACTCAAATTTTGTACATTAGTCCAGGCGATATCTGTTGCGGGTTGGGTAAAATTTTGCTTTAACGGCTTCTAAATAAACACCAGAAATGATAATATTTCTATACAAATAAAAAAAAACGTGGGCTTAATTGTTATTGCAAAAAAGTATAAAAATAGCAAAAAAATTCATTTTTTTCTTGGATTTCTCGGCGACAACTTAGCAACTATTCGTTTTAGACAAAAATGGAAGAGAAAAAAAGGTTTTTTAATTAAATTTTGATCAAGATATAGTTAGTTGCAATTCGAAAAAATAATTATTGTTATTGCAAAAATCGGAAAAATCATTTAAAAAATTGCAAAAAATGCTAGTATATTTTTCAATTTTTTTCAGACACGTGTATAATACCTAGGATCTTCATACTTTTCCCAATTAAACTTCTTAGTGCATAGAATCTTCACACCAAATTTCATCCATTTCGGTTCGATAGTTTTTACATAATACATAATTGTTTAATTTTTTTTAAATTAAAAAATGTTCAAAATCGAATTTCTAAAAATCTAAAGCCTTTGAATACTTGAAAATTTCACCACAAAAAGAAGAGCTCTCAAGCTTTAAAATGATTTTTGAAAAATTCAAATCGGACGATTAGGTGAGCCGTGGTGATTGTATCCTCGTCCTGGAACTGCAAAATATCATTTTCTAACGATTCTGAAATCTGATTGTCGAGTTCACTTGCACTTTCTTCTGACATGTCTTCTTCAAAATCGATTTCGAACTCATCTACTTCCATTGTTTTGTAAGCATTTTTACACA
This sequence comes from Anoplophora glabripennis, assembly GCF_000390285.2. NCBI lineage: Eukaryota > Metazoa > Arthropoda > Insecta > Coleoptera > Cerambycidae > Anoplophora > Anoplophora glabripennis. Next base: position 353 of record NW_019418922.1, on the reverse strand, counting down.
TTTGCCCTTGGCAATGGGTGCATTTTTGAACTAGAAAATTCAGATCGGAGTAGCTGTGTGTTTGCTCCCCCCACCACTGATACCTCATTGATTTCACACGGTCTTGAATATCTTTGAGTGACCTTTTAAATGAGACGCCCGTGATTGCAAATTTTGAAAATTTATATCTGGAAAGTACTCGAAATGACAAACCTACTAGTTCAAAAAATAGCCCTTATATTCTTATAGTTTTGCTGTAAATAAGGGTTCAATTTAACGGGCTATAACTCCGAAAATAATGGGCGGATCATCAGGTTTTTCTTTTTAAAATACTCGTCTTTCTCGAGTATTTTCAAACCATATTTAAAAAAAAA
>NW_019418921.1:7896-10692 GCF_000390285.2 Anoplophora glabripennis | reverse complement strand
CTCCTAATTGACGGATTCGAATTTTTCTAAAAGCGTTTGAAAGCTTGAGAGCCCTTCTATATGTGATTAAATTTTCAAGTATCTAAGGGCCTTGGTTATTGCTGTGCAAAATTTTGAAAATTTGCAAAATTTTTTTCAAAATCCGGATTGCAAAATTATTATACAAAATCTATCGAACCGATTTTGATGAAATTTGGTGTGATGATTCTACATAACATGAGGTTTTCTTGAGGGTCCTGTACTCAATTTAAAGACCCCAAAAAAAAATCCCTAAAAAGTAATGTATTTTAACCCCATTTTGGCGATTTTTTCGATTTTTGCAATAATAATCATGATTCATTCGATTTGTAACTACTCATATTTTGTAGAAAATTTAATTACAAACTTTTTTTCCTCTTCCATTTTCGCCTAAAATCAACTCTTGAAAAGATACATAATTATAAATAGGAAGAAAAATATGACATTTTTCGAATTTATTTAACATATTGTGCCGCCAAAAGTTAAGCCCACGTTTTTTTATACGCATAGAAAAATTTTCATTTCTAGTGATATTTGAAAACTAAAAAGCCAAAAATCTCCGTGGATATACGATTCATCCAAATATAGACTTTTTGAAACAGATACCGTCTAGATTAATAGTGTTTGTTTATTATTAAGGAAGAAAATACTCGTCAGATACGCTTTGATCCTCAAAAGATTTTATTAAATAAAAAACGATCAAGGTTGTTGATACAACTCTCACTTCATTAATTCCGGCAAATTGCAAATTCGCATCGCACCTTCCCGCAAACGCATGCTTAATTTGCTCAGACATAATTAATAACCTGTACGAAAAACGCAGCGTCACGTCAAGCATATTTACCTTAAGGTTTTCCGCTTCTTTTGCTATATTCAACAAGTCTCTTGTCGCCCTAACATTGATATTAGTGGCTTCTCTTAAGGTCGCATCCAACTTGGTATTGGCTGCGCAGTGGAAAATAAATTCGACTTCCTTGATCAACGAGGCCTTGTCCAGCTCGCTTAGACCCAAATCTGGTTTTTCGCAGTCTCCCGCGATTAGGGATACCTTCTTGAAGAACTCCGGGTCAATTCTTCGCAAGGGATCGAAGGCCTGGCGAAGAAATACTTGTTAGGAAGTAACCTGTCTTTGTTTTCGTCAATGCAGTTTAAAATTTAACCAAACTGTTTCCAGTTTTAGTTCATTTCTGGATGTCGAACTTAAAATTTGTTGAAAATTTTAGAAACGGTTTGAGCATTTCTGCAAACTTGAACGTAAATTTTTGCCTTGCACTTACTGTCCCATCGAAGATGTTGGCGCATCTAGTTTCAGCGTCGACTCCATCTTTTTCCCTGATGAGTAGATAGACGTGTTTCACATGGCACTGCCTCAAAAGTTTCTCCAATACAAGTTTCCCCACGAATCCGGTAGCCCCGGTTAGGAAAACCGTGGAATTTTTGTAAAAATGCTGAATTTCACTGAACTGAACGCTGCCTTCCATCGTCGCTCATACTCTAGTTATTCTTTTAATGAATACTCATAATGTGTTTTACTTTATGCTAAAATCTATTATATGCATAAAACGTTAATTTTATGGAAATATACTGTGTGATACACAAGGTAGCCAACGGTCAAGTTAAGTATTTATTTCTTACTTTTTTATGATAATGTGAGATAATTAAGATTATGCCATCCTGTAATATTGCCTTTGTATGTAGATGTAGAATTAAATACGTACGAAACGACCTTGTTGACGATTTGAAAGTATTCAATTTTGGAATTAATTTGTAATTCATTGGGAAACAAGGATTTTTTAGTAATATAGATTGCACAGTTTGGATAAAAATGCCATTGGTATTCATTATCTGCAGAGATTAACACCTGTGACGATTAGAAAATTAATTTTATGACTCTTGAACTCCTTAACTGACTATTAATTATAAAGAAATTGATGCAGGATTATTATCCTCTCTTTTGAGATGGGGTGTTTTACACGGTGTGCAGGAAGCAAATTTTATTCAAACGAAAATGTCGAGAAAAACTGCTTATGCAGGGGACTTGCTATTTATAAATACATGCAGAATCTATAGTTTTTAAAATCTGATTAGATCATTTTAAGCTTTTTTGGTAAAAAATGTAAATACATAATAACAGTGATAATTGATCGTATGAGAATAATATAAAAATTATATTTGTGGGTAAATATGTATGTATATATATATATATAATATATAACTAGGCACACACATACTCACTTACCCACCCATACACATACATATATATATGTTTACATAAGCAAGTAGTTAATGGAAAAATTTAAATAAATACATAAATACATGTATGAAAATCATAAACCTTTAAATAAGATCCACTTCTTATTTGTGGAAGGGCGAAATGGGCGTTGACTATTAGACGCCTTCATTATAGCCATCCTTGTCTATCACATGGATTTATATGGCTTACTTTATCGCTCTCACATAACTTCTGATAGACCATCGGTACTTTCCTACACTGTAGGTGAAAAATGGTATCGGGAATTAAAAAAAGCATTTTGAAGCCCTAAGATTCTAGTTTTTAGATCTTTCGGTCGAAATTTTTTAACGGTTATAATGCAATTCTAAGAAATAGCGCAACAAAAATTTTGTAAATTTTCTTTTTTTTCCACGGACTTGGGGAAAAATTTTCTTCAACTTGTAGTATAACAACCCTAGGTTCGATAAAAAAATAATACAAACGTAGTTGTGGCCAAACATATGTGATCGGCATAAGGAATACCTACGTTGTGTACATATATTTTT
>NW_019418921.1:6597-7520 GCF_000390285.2 Anoplophora glabripennis | reverse complement strand
AATAATTATAACAATTTTACCTTAGAAAAATATATGCCCTTGAGCATAAAGCAATGGAAGCTAAACATACAAAGAATTATTATCATGAAACATCTATAACCATCACAATCATAAAATTACATAGAACAATTAACAACAAAGTACTTAAAGAATTTTACCTGCTAACTAATACCGGTTAAACACTTAATTTTACACTACTTTATCACACTGCCCGCCAATCGTCTTGCTACCTATCTCCACACTGTTCTCACTTCAACTATTTAGGCTTCCTTCCAGAATTTCCTACCTAAGTGCCTGTTTTTTGTGCTTCCTTCTATCGACCGTTGATATTACTTTTTCATTGTTGTGCAACACTCATGTAACAGGTGACGTGGAAGTTGATAAGATAAGTACGGTTTTGCACAAGCTAAGCCATTGCGTGGACCAAATAGTTTGTTTATTCAGCTTCAATTTCATTTTTAATTTCGATACGACCATTTTTCATCGAAATATCCGACTTTTAATGGAAAAGGATCCTTTGTCTTCAATCATCGATATCTCGGCGACAAATGGTCGTACAGGGAATTGAAGGGCAGTATCGAAAACTGGAATAAATTTCCTATAACATGCTGCCGCAACGTTTCGGAAAATATTTTTTGAAGTTTTCTCACATTTTTATCGCAAATAACGTTTAAATTGATGGATTATTATTTGTTTTTTTTGTTTTTTTTGGAAAACCTTCCGGACATCGAAGATAACAAAATCCAATTGTTTCCAGCACGATTCGGCTTTTTCGTCCTATACTTCTGTTCATCAACTTTTAATTAAATTAAAATTAAAGTTGATGACCCAAACCAGATTTCGACCCCGATTCATACCGTTTTTTGAGACAAATTTCTAATTAATTTGTGTGCAGTCTGTAATCACTTAAAAAACAGTTTTTT
>NW_019418921.1:0-4521 GCF_000390285.2 Anoplophora glabripennis | reverse complement strand
ATTTCTGTAGTTCTCGATTGCAGGAAGAAAAAAATTGTTCAACATATTGACGTAACGATCAGAGTTCACTGTTACAACGTTCCCAGCTTGGTTCTCAAAAAAATAAGGGCCGATTATCCCTAACGAAGAAACCGCACACCACACGGTTACTTTCTCTGAATGTAGGGGTCTTTCGTGTAATTCTTGAGGGTTATTGTCTGACCAATACCGAAAATTTTGTTTGTTGACGAAGCCAGTAAGATGAAAGTGGGCTTCATCGCTCATCCAAAGATTATGCAGTACGTTATCGTTTTCATTGATATGCTCTAACGTTTGTTCACAAAACCTTAATCGAGTAGCGTAATCTCGAACGTTGAGAGATTGCACAATCTGAATTTTATATGGATGGTGGTGAAGGTCTTTATGCAAAATTCTTCTTGTGGTGCTGTAGGTTAGTCCGAGATTTAAGCTTCGTCGTCGAACGGATCTTCGTGGACTCTCTTCCAATGAATTACGAACCGCTTGAATATTCTCTGGCAAACTTCCCGATCTCTAGATTCACAACGTTGACGACCCAAGCCCCCCTCCCATCTACTTTATCTGCAGTGGCGTTCCCAAATCATCCCGTTTCATTGACTCACCCAGTATTTACTAAATAATGCATTTTTGATGTGAGTTGATTTGCCATCGTATACGTATTTATGAGTATAGGTATTTACTGTATAAAATGTACATAAAAAAAAGTACGAGAAAGTTAACTTTCTCAACCTAGTCCGATAATTATTTATCTTTAAACTTCCTTTAATTATCAACTTTATTTTCTTATTGTATCAAAGGTAAGTTGATTTGATTGAATATTTACAAATTAATATTATTCTAATTGTTTATAAGTATATAAATTCGACCAATGTTTAAACAAGCTCCAGAGCTCTCCTAATTGACGGATTCGAATTTTTCTAAAAGCGTTTGAAAGCTTGAGAGCCCTTCTATATGTGATTAAATTTTCAAGTATCTAAGGGCCTTGGTTATTGCTGTGCAAAATTTTGAAAATTTGCAAAATTTTTTTCAAAATCCGGATTGCAAAATTATTATACAAAATCTATCGAACCGATTTTGATGAAATTTGGTGTGATGATTCTACATAACATGAGGTTTTCTTGAGGGTCCTGTACTCAATTTAAAGACCCCAAAAAAAAATCCCTAAAAAGTAATGTATTTTAACCCCATTTTGGCGATTTTTTCGATTTTTGCAATAATAATCATGATTCATTCGATTTGTAACTACTCATATTTTGTAGAAAATTTAATTACAAACTTTTTTTCCTCTTCCATTTTCGCCTAAAATCAACTCTTGAAAAGATACATAATTATAAATAGGAAGAAAAATATGACATTTTTCGAATTTATTTAACATATTGTGCCGCCAAAAGTTAAGCCCACGTTTTTTTATACGCATAGAAAAATTTTCATTTCTAGTGATATTTGAAAACTAAAAAGCCAAAAATCTCCGTGGATATACGATTCATCCAAATATAGACTTTTTGAAACAGATACCGTCTAGATTAATAGTGTTTGTTTATTATTAAGGAAGAAAATACTCGTCAGATACGCTTTGATCCTCAAAAGATTTTATTAAATAAAAAACGATCAAGGTTGTTGATACAACTCTCACTTCATTAATTCCGGCAAATTGCAAATTCGCATCGCACCTTCCCGCAAACGCATGCTTAATTTGCTCAGACATAATTAATAACCTGTACGAAAAACGCAGCGTCACGTCAAGCATATTTACCTTAAGGTTTTCCGCTTCTTTTGCTATATTCAACAAGTCTCTTGTCGCCCTAACATTGATATTAGTGGCTTCTCTTAAGGTCGCATCCAACTTGGTATTGGCTGCGCAGTGGAAAATAAATTCGACTTCCTTGATCAACGAGGCCTTGTCCAGCTCGCTTAGACCCAAATCTGGTTTTTCGCAGTCTCCCGCGATTAGGGATACCTTCTTGAAGAACTCCGGGTCAATTCTTCGCAAGGGATCGAAGGCCTGGCGAAGAAATACTTGTTAGGAAGTAACCTGTCTTTGTTTTCGTCAATGCAGTTTAAAATTTAACCAAACTGTTTCCAGTTTTAGTTCATTTCTGGATGTCGAACTTAAAATTTGTTGAAAATTTTAGAAACGGTTTGAGCATTTCTGCAAACTTGAACGTAAATTTTTGCCTTGCACTTACTGTCCCATCGAAGATGTTGGCGCATCTAGTTTCAGCGTCGACTCCATCTTTTTCCCTGATGAGTAGATAGACGTGTTTCACATGGCACTGCCTCAAAAGTTTCTCCAATACAAGTTTCCCCACGAATCCGGTAGCCCCGGTTAGGAAAACCGTGGAATTTTTGTAAAAATGCTGAATTTCACTGAACTGAACGCTGCCTTCCATCGTCGCTCATACTCTAGTTATTCTTTTAATGAATACTCATAATGTGTTTTACTTTATGCTAAAATCTATTATATGCATAAAACGTTAATTTTATGGAAATATACTGTGTGATACACAAGGTAGCCAACGGTCAAGTTAAGTATTTATTTCTTACTTTTTTATGATAATGTGAGATAATTAAGATTATGCCATCCTGTAATATTGCCTTTGTATGTAGATGTAGAATTAAATACGTACGAAACGACCTTGTTGACGATTTGAAAGTATTCAATTTTGGAATTAATTTGTAATTCATTGGGAAACAAGGATTTTTTAGTAATATAGATTGCACAGTTTGGATAAAAATGCCATTGGTATTCATTATCTGCAGAGATTAACACCTGTGACGATTAGAAAATTAATTTTATGACTCTTGAACTCCTTAACTGACTATTAATTATAAAGAAATTGATGCAGGATTATTATCCTCTCTTTTGAGATGGGGTGTTTTACACGGTGTGCAGGAAGCAAATTTTATTCAAACGAAAATGTCGAGAAAAACTGCTTATGCAGGGGACTTGCTATTTATAAATACATGCAGAATCTATAGTTTTTAAAATCTGATTAGATCATTTTAAGCTTTTTTGGTAAAAAATGTAAATACATAATAACAGTGATAATTGATCGTATGAGAATAATATAAAAATTATATTTGTGGGTAAATATGTATGTATATATATATATATAATATATAACTAGGCACACACATACTCACTTACCCACCCATACACATACATATATATATGTTTACATAAGCAAGTAGTTAATGGAAAAATTTAAATAAATACATAAATACATGTATGAAAATCATAAACCTTTAAATAAGATCCACTTCTTATTTGTGGAAGGGCGAAATGGGCGTTGACTATTAGACGCCTTCATTATAGCCATCCTTGTCTATCACATGGATTTATATGGCTTACTTTATCGCTCTCACATAACTTCTGATAGACCATCGGTACTTTCCTACACTGTAGGTGAAAAATGGTATCGGGAATTAAAAAAAGCATTTTGAAGCCCTAAGATTCTAGTTTTTAGATCTTTCGGTCGAAATTTTTTAACGGTTATAATGCAATTCTAAGAAATAGCGCAACAAAAATTTTGTAAATTTTCTTTTTTTTCCACGGACTTGGGGAAAAATTTTCTTCAACTTGTAGTATAACAACCCTAGGTTCGATAAAAAAATAATACAAACGTAGTTGTGGCCAAACATATGTGATCGGCATAAGGAATACCTACGTTGTNAAGGTCTAAATCAAAATATTTCTGGATTCAGTTTATTCAACTTAAAGAGTATCTATTAAAAATATGTAAAGGCTAATTTTGTTATAGAATGATATTATGTTCACTTAAAATATGCTTTAACATAAAGGAGACTTTAACTAAAGGATTTTTCCGTGACAGGTACGAAATTAAGCTTCAGTAAATGACCAATAAGTTTATTTACTCGTAGAACTCTAGACCTGTACATATACAGGGTAGGAAAGTACCGATGGTCTATCTGAAGTTACGTGAGAGCGATAAAGTAAGCCATAGAAATCCATGCGATAGAGAAGGATGGCTATAATGAAGGCCTCTCATAGTCACCGCCCGTTTCGCCCTTCCACAAATAAGATCCACTTCTTATTTGTGGAAGGGCGAAATGGGCGTTGACTATTAGACGCCTTCATTATAGCCATCCTTGTCTATCACATGGATTTCTATGGCTTACTTTATCGCTCTCACGTAACTTCTGATAGACCATCGGTACTTTCCTACACTGTAGGTGAAAAATGGTATCGGGAATTAAAAAAAGCATTTTGAAGCCCTAAGACTCTAGTTTTTAGATCTTTCGGTCGAAATTTTTTAACGGTTATAATGCAATTCTAAGAAATAGCGCAACAAAAATTTTGTAAATTTTCTTTTTTTTCCACGGACTTGGGGAAAAATTTTCTTCAACTTGTAGTATAACAACCCTAGGTTCGATAAAAAAATAATACAAACGTAGTTGTGGCCAAACATATGTGATCGTCATAAGGAATACCTACGTTGTGTACATATATTTTTTTATTGACCGGAAGGCGCTGGCTACTAA
>NW_019418920.1:9885-10781 GCF_000390285.2 Anoplophora glabripennis | reverse complement strand
AAGCAAAAATGCTTACATGGCCAATCCAGTGATTTGGAAAAATTACATTTAAATATGCACGCACTGGCCGAGAAAAATACGGTGGAGTTCCGTCGTACATGAACCACATGTCTCTTCTTAAATAAAGTAGAACTTCTTCAAGCCGTGGAAGCATTTTTGCTTGGCCACCCAGAAGGCTTCATCCTCTTGATTTTTCTATTTCGCCGCGAATAAAAGATATCTTTTACAAAGAATCTATTGGTTCGTATGAAGACTTGTGGCAAAGAATACAAATCGCTGCCAAAGAAGTCAGACGCTATTCCAATATGTTGTTTCAAACTCGAAGATCTCTCAAAAAATGTTGTGTAAAGTGTATCAGTGGTGGATTCTTCGAACAATTACTTTAAATCATTATTACGTAGGTATTTCATTTGTTTTATTGTTAATTGTATTAATAACATGAAGAAACACTTAGTTTGTTTCGCTATTACTTTCTCATATTATCAAAACATAGTGTTCGTTAATTTTTTTTTTTTCAAAAACGCATCGAGATACCGAAATGAAACAAGAGTACATAATTAATGGAAAAATGATTGCTCTTTCATCAGGTTTTGAATCAAGTTTCATATTAGATACACAGGGTAAAAAATTATTAACTAAATTTTCGGTAAAATTGGTCGTAAGTGGCGCCCACTATGAGCAACGCCGAATTTACAACACGCATCTTATTCGTCGCTTAAAAAAATATAGTTCCACAAATTTTTAAGTTCCTAACCTACATATTTTCAGAATAATCGCAAAAAAAAGATTTAAAATTTTAACTTTCAACACCCTGTATTTCCGAAACTATCAACTTTCGGATAAGGCATGTTTACGCCAATGGTCACCATTTCACGTGTAGTATCTTCAGCTTTCGA
>NW_019418920.1:1350-8018 GCF_000390285.2 Anoplophora glabripennis | reverse complement strand
CCCAAAAAAATTCCCTAAAAAGTATTGTTTTTAAACCCCATTTTTGCGATTTTTTCGATTTTTACCATAATAATCATGATTCATTCGATTTTTAACTAGACATGTTTTGTAAAAAATTTAATTGCAAACATTTTTTTCCTCTTCCATTTTCGCCTAAAATCAACTCTTGAAAAGATACATAATTAAATAGGAAGAAAAATATGACATTTTTCGAATTTTTTTAACATATTGTGCGGCCAAAAGTTAAACCCACGTTTTTTTTATGCGCATAGAAAAATTTTCATTTCTAGTGATATTTGAAAGCCAAAAAGCCAAAAATCTCCGTGGATATACGATTTACCCAAACCAAAACAGATACCGCCTGGTCTACTTGGTTAAAGAAAAAAACGAAAATATCCTTAATCTCTTCATTATTTGTAGAGTAATCTCAAGTTTAGGGAAAATCCTTAAATACGCATTTTGTTATCTTTTTTAAATCAAGTTACTTGCATAAAAAAAATGTTATCAAAAAATGATCACGTCTTATAGTTGTGAAGTTTTCAAAATCATGTTTAGATTTTTCATACGATCATTAGTAAATTATCAAAGCCAAAAAGTAATTTCCGCATTGAACCACAATAAATCAAATTAAAGAGGATGAATCAAGGTAAAATAAAGTGATAGGTGGAATTGTCAAAAAAATTATTGATGCCCATGGGGCTTTTGAAAAGGAAGCAAAAATTTTGATATTTCATTTGCCGCTGGATTTCTTATAACTTCTTAAAGGTGGTTAATCACCTTTTATCCACGACTATTGTATAATGTACCCATTATACGTCTGTTTGCTCGACCTTAATAATACCCATTAATCACGGCAGTGATTAATGAGTCATTAATCACTACTGTCAGATGCTTCCTTAATTTAGCTATAATATTATATTGTTCTGCTACAAACAATCCGTTTTTAAAATTTTATCGTGTAAACCACTAAATATTTTCAATTCAGTGCTGTACATATAAAAAAAAAATTAAAAAAGTGAATTTTCCTAGACCGGATTCGAACCCGGGACCCGCGGTTGGAAGGGAAAGAGCATCTACACTGAGCCATCAGCGACTTCATTTGTGCGAGTCGTATATCTGTTTCTTAACATACCATGTTTTTCGAAACATTTCAAAAAAAACTTCAACAAAAATATTTAGTAGTCGTGGATAAAGTATAGTATTCTACTCCCGTATAATGGGTATTATTCACTCGGTGATTTAGGCCACTCGCCTGCGGCTCGTGGCCGTAAACTTCACCTCGTGAATAATACCCATCATTATACGCTCGTTGAATAATATACTATTATCCTTTTTGGTAGTAGTGATTAAAACTTAGGCCATTATTATGAAAGTACAGAAAATTGATACCTAAAATATAAAATACCTTTTTGTGTCTAAAATATTTCAAGAAAAAGTTATAGTTAATGTTTTATGTTTATTATACATACATACACATATGTTATTTGGGATATACAAGTTGCTATCACATAATACTAATAAAGTGGTCACATGCGTTATGTAATTTAGAGTACCAAGTACCAAATATTTTAAAGAAAATATGGGTAGTTGAATAAATGTCCGTTATAGGTTGTGTAACATATAAAGATTACCCAAACCTAATAAAAAGTGTATCTATAGGTATAAATTGAAAATCGATAAAAGGCATGTTACATGTATAACCAAACAACCGCAATTAGCTGTGAATGTTTCGAATAATTCCATATTTGTTATCTACAACTATTTACATGGAATACAATAATAGTATCCGCGAATCTGAGTAGTAAATCTAGAAATTCGATTATGGTAAAGTCAGATGTCAGCGGTAAGTCCGAACGTTATCACCAGCGACATCAGTCACGCACGTCAAGAATTAGCGCTGCCAACATGTGTTTTCACACGTGGAATAATTCATGTGTTATCGGGACTCATCTTGTCGATAAAACCAAGTCATTCAGCAGCACGAAATGACATAATTATGTGATTAAAGAATTCGCCCCATTATTTAAGTTACACGAAAGGTAATGAAAAGTAGCAGGCTTTCAATTTAAAAAACTCCCTTGTCATCACCTTATAGATTTATTCATAAATTTAATTACCATAAGAGACGGATTGTTTAAAGGGTTGTCGCATTTTGCTTAGAATTCCAGAACTACATTAGGATTGGAGGTTGTTAGAGACTTACGAATTTTGAAAATATCCTGTTCAGGCTGATATATAGGTACATAAAGAAAAATTGTAATAATGTTCTAGAATTACATTCTTATAAATATTTTCTTCAATAATTTTTGTAAATTGAATTGTACATCACAGATTGTTGCAATAATGCGTTTGTCTGGAGAGTGAAGGTCTAGTGAATCTTACAAGTTAGAAATTACTTATGTTGATCGAACTCGGTCATATTTGTCTCACTTTCTAGCACCAAAACTGTGGAGTGACTGTTTTGGATATTGTCAGAGAACGCGATGATTTACGTTCGAAAAACGAGCTTCTTAAGAAGCTTATATAGAAGATTGAGTAAGGAAAAGTTTGAAGGGAAATACTTTGTGATTGAGCAGCAAATTCTAAATAAATTAAAATGCTTACACGTGAAGTGTACAAGTGGTTTTTCAAAAATTGATAATAGTGACGGTTTTTTGTTGGCGAATTACACTTTTTTAGACCCGTTGTAAATCCATCCAATTTTTTTCGAATATATTCTGAAGCACTCCTATTAATAGTTGAAATAAACTAGGAATCAGGTCTGACTCCTTACAAAGATATAGCAGCTCAAAGATGACCCGTTGAAGTGTCAGCACCTAATTTGGTAAGTAGTTTTATCGGCTATTGATGACTCATATTTTCACAGAGCCGCAAAAAAATAGGAACCAACTTTTTCGTAATTATTTTAACAAAAAAGAGTTTTTTTATTAAAGATCACTTGGGTATAACCAAGAACAACACATCAAAATACTGTATTTTTATTATGCAATAGAATGAGTTAAATTTTCTTTATTATGTGAGTTCCCACAACCAGTAATGACCAAATGCTTATAAGTATTTTAATTTTATTTATTTCCCATTTTTAGATTTATTCTGTACCTGAATTAAATTGTGACTTCTCCAACATCATATTACTGGAGATCAAAAGAATGAATAAATACTCTCACTACAGGGATCTCGGAAACGTTAAGAGGTACGAAATAGCTTAAATGAGGGCAAAGTTCCGTAATCAGGGGACCAACATTATGCTCTAAAAAGTCAAGGCTAACATGATTAGTTTTCGAAATATTTGAAAAAAACTGAAATTTTGGAAATCCGTTTTTGTTTAATTTCAGCCTTGTTTGAGGTGATATTGAAAAAAGAACAACACTTTCTCATGGCCACTTTTTGCCCTCTATCGAATGGCATAATCAATTTTTGTATGTAACGTTTCGTCTCTCCAGGACCATCATCAACTTCATTTTTTTTAAATACGACCCTAGAAATTTTATTACAATTTTTGTAAGCCTTCATGACCCCCAATACTGTACTGCCTCTGCCCGAACCAGATTCAAACGTTTTGTCTCGAAAAATTCATCTTCAGTGTATTCGTTCCAAAATCTAAATTTTTTATTTACATTTCTTTGTTTATTGTAAGTGTCGTTAGACCCTGTCAAATCCATCTAGTTATTTAAACTATTACCACCACGCGTTACAATAAAACATTATTACAATTTTAATTTTATTATGACAAATTAATTCTTAAAAATGCATATGAACAACCAAAACGCCAATTGAACATTTTCGTTTTGGCAAAAATTGAAAATGAAGATCAGCGTAATATTATTCAAATTTATTATATCTGTAACCACAACTGTGAAAGACCATGTCAGATGCATTTGTATGAATATCTTGAAAAAAAAAGAGATTGGAATTTGTTTGTATTTTGAGCACTCGAGAAGCCTAGAAATAACTCTAGACACGGGAATAAAACTAATAATGTTTTATTTTAATGCGTGGTGGTAATAGTTTATATAACTAGATGGATTTCACAGGGTCTAACCACACTTACAGTGTAATTCAATAAACAAAGAAATCTAAATAAAAAATTTAGATAAATTTGGAACGCATACACTGAAGATGAATTTTTCGAGACAAAACGTCTGAATCTGGTTCGGGCTGAGGCAGTACGTATTGGGGGTCATGAAGCCTTGCAAAAAATGTAATAAAATTTCCAGGGTCCTATTTAAAAAAAGTTGATGATGGTCCTGGAGAGACAAAACATTACATATAAAAATTGATTATGCTATTCGAAAAGGGCAAAAAGTGGCCATGAGAAAGTGTAGTTCTTTTTTCAATTACCTCAAACAAGGCTAAAATGAAACAAAAACGGATTTCCAAAATTTTAGTTTTTTTCAAATATTTCGAAAACTAATCATGTTAGCCTTGATTTTTTAGAGGCATAATGTTGGTCCCATGATTCTTCATCTTCATCTTCATCTAGTGGTTGGTCCTTTGAAAAGTCCCATAGCACCGCGGCCTAATTAGGCCTATTGTGCGTCCCACTACTAGTCTTATTCAGCAAGTAGATTTGTCCTTTTTACAAAGTCCAAAAGCTTCCTTGCTGACATTTCTCTCAGTTCCTTGGGTTCCAAATAGGGTCTCCCAAGGAGCGCCATTCTGCTACGTGCAAATCCCGGGCANAAAAACTGAAATTTTGGAAATCCGTTATTGTTTCATTTTAGCATAATTATGCCATTCGATAGAGGGCAAAAAGTGGCCATGAGAAAGTGTTGTTCTTTTTTCAATATCACCTCAAACAAGGCTAAAATGAAACAAAAACGGATTTCCAAAATTTTAGTTTTTTTCAAATATTTCGAAAACTAATCATGTTAGCCCTGATTTTTTTGAGGCATAATGTTGGTCCCATGATTACGCAACTTTGCAACCATTTAAGCTACCTCAAACCGTTTCCGAGATCCCTGCAGTGAGAAGCGAATTTATAACAGCCTGTATATTAAGAAAACAGACAAAGATAGAGAACAAAAGTTTTATTTCCCCACAAAAGATTAAAAACAAAATTGTTTGAATATTGCACAAAATAGAATTAAAATAACATAAATTCATTCTAAGCAAAAAAAAAATATAAAAAATCTGGATATAAAAATAAATCTTCCGTATATGGTTTATCATCAGGATCCATTCTTACTGCCTGCAAAAGAAACAGATATTATTCCTCTTTAGAAAAAAAACTGACATATGTGTTTTTCACTTGTTTTTACAGTTTACGCATTGCATCGCTGACTGAGAATGCTCATTGCACACAGGTTTCTTGCAAGTTGTAATTTTCAGTTTTCTGCCTTTTCTTGTGTATAAAGAACAGTTCTGACATTTTCTTGTATGTCCTATCCTGTCCGGACTTGTTCAGATTCCGATAAATGTTTACTGTGTTCACCAACAGTTCCTCTATAAAAAGTGGGTTTTCTGGAACTTCATCTCCATCACGTTCATAAAGTTTTCAGCAAGTTTTTCCAGCTCACTTTCAGTCATACTGGTTTTACAATTTCGTCATTGGGTATCCACGATACCAGTACCAGAATTTGCATTCTAATTAGGTAGGTACTCTGATATTTTTAGATATCGCACTTCACCGCCTTAATTTTTCTTTTATAAATCCACTCCACACGTCTGATCCACTTTACTAGATAATTTCTAAGTATTTTTGTTCTTTACTATTTTAACCTTGCTTGGTGAGTTAGTGGTTGCAACATAATTTTTAATATTACCTACTGTACTAATATGCCTTAAATAAACACTGCCAAACCTTCATAAAACTTATCTTTCAGTTACATGTTAAAAAATTTTTATATCCCTGATTTTTGTAAGTGGCTCTAAATTGGTTTTTTACACATGAATTATTCATCCAGCTGATTAAATCCAAGTCATTCGGTAGCGCAGAATGGTATAATTATGAGATTAAAAAATTCGCCCCATTTTTGAAGTTACACGAACGGTAGTGAAAAGTGGCCTAGAAACTTCCATGTCATCACATGGTAAGTTATCACGAGCGACATATGTATCTAAAGTATCAGCTTGAAAAATTATATTCCTTAACTAAAATTTGTCAGTAGATTTATTAAAATAATGGAAACTTAATGATAATAACAATTAGTTAATCCTACTGGACAACTTTACACATAAATGGTCGTATTATAATATGTACAGGGTGATTCGCTATATTTTGACCTCCCCATTAACTTTTTTGTTTTGAGTTATAAAATAATGTTAAATATGAAAATTGCATGATTTTTTATGAAGTTTTCGAAAATGATAGTAGAAAAAAAATGAGGTCCAAACAAAATGGCTGCGGATGTTAACTTTGTTAATTTAAATGGAACACCCTGTATATTTTCACATATTTGGATAGAACGTTCCCTGTCGAGCACAGTCATATGTGGTTTGTTGGGTCCATCTCTAACAATAAGCGAGATAATATTAAAAAACGAAAAGAACGTTTTTTATTAAGAAAATAAAATATTTTGTAATTGTTGGAGGTTTTTCGGGCATTTCTGCCTTTTTTCCAATTACGTGAGGATTTAGATTTATTTGCAATATATTTTGACATATCGAACATTGATATAGTCCAAAATGGGTATAAGTATTTTAACTAAATCGCACTAATTAGTCCG
>NW_019418920.1:0-677 GCF_000390285.2 Anoplophora glabripennis | reverse complement strand
ACCGGGTCTCGACAGAACTGGGAGGTTGCCAAGACGGTGGTGAGTCAGTCACGAATAAGATGGGCAATAAGTTCTTTTGACCCATTTAAATCACCAGGAGCGGATGGAATCCTACCTGTACTGTTACAGCAGGGAGTGGACTGTCTAGCTCCGGTTTTAATTCAAGTGCAATGCTGGCTCTGAAGACGTGAATTAAAACCGGAGCTAGACAGTCCACCCCCTGCTGTAACAGTACAGGTAGGATTCCATCCGCTCCTGGTGATTTAAATGGGTCAAAAGAACTTATTGCCCATCTTATTCGTGACTGACTCACCACCATCTTGGCAACCTCCCAGTTCTGTCGAGACCCGGTCGTTACCCTCTGCTGGTGATCCCAGTCATATTCATCTCCATGATTAAATAACCTGGAGCCTGGAAAGTGAGTATTTAGAAGTAATTCCAATGTCAACCTTCCAGTTTTAGTATATTCCCCACTCGGTGCTTTAAGAGAACCGAGTTTCGTATTTCCATTCTTAGAGAGAAGTCTCTGGAGTTTAGCACACTGTGGAACACTGTCAATATCCTCACAGAACTTCCTCCATGAGTCTCTCTTCGCTTTCCTAATTCGTTTATTATACTCACTGCGTGAGTTCCTTGCTCCACCAGGGTACGGTGTGCTTGTCGGACCTCACTTTGAT
>NW_019418919.1:0-11211 GCF_000390285.2 Anoplophora glabripennis | reverse complement strand
GCTTATTTAAAAAAATTAAAAGGAAAATTTTATGCAAAAAATCGTTAATAAACAATTTGAAAAAAAGCAAAAAATTCGATTTTTTTATTTTCTTTACTTTTTTGCCTCTAGTTTTTTTTTGAGTAAAGATGGGTATAGGCATTACTTCATAAAAACAGTAGATAAAATTTCCTTAAAAAAAAGACGTACAGTAATTTTTTCTCATTTTTTGCAAAAAAGGAAGGATTCGTTCAAGGATTTTCATCACATGACTTGTTCGAAGGGTCATTAAAAAATTGAAAAGCCGCGGGGTGCTATTAAATTAGAGGGTTGAAATTGAAAATAAGGCAGAAAATACAATTTTACATTTTTTTAAATGTAGCACGAAAACGAAGCAAAATTTCAGTATAGTTCATAGGAAAAATTATTTAGATAATTGAATTTCCCATCGAAATGGCTTATTTAAAAAATTTAAAAGAAAAATTTTTTGCAAAAAATCGTTGACAAACAATTTTAAAAAAATAAAAAGCTATTAAAGTATTAAGTAGGAATAAAACGGAGAATTTTTCCTTTTTTAACTTACATAGAATTGTCGATTCCAGTTCCATAAAATTAAAATATTTAATAAAGGTAACACTCGGAAATCGAGAAAGCGAACGAGAAAGACAGATTAACAATAGCTAAGCACCTGCTCTCTCTCTCTCGCTCCCTCTCCCTCCCTATCACCCCCTCTCTCCCCCCTGTCCCCCTCTCCCCTCTC
This sequence comes from Anoplophora glabripennis, assembly GCF_000390285.2. NCBI lineage: Eukaryota > Metazoa > Arthropoda > Insecta > Coleoptera > Cerambycidae > Anoplophora > Anoplophora glabripennis. Next base: position 10,472 of record NW_019418919.1, on the reverse strand, counting down.
CCCTCTCTCTCTCTCTTCCTCTCCGATTGACTTGAAATTTTGGAAAAATATTCTTGACATGTACATTACATAAAAAAACAAAAAGAAAATAGAATTCTTTAAATTTCCCCATGTAACCCCCAAGTGCTTGTGTAGTAGAAAAACCTATTAATTCAAAAGTTGTACAGTTGAGTTATTTAAAACGTTTCAGTAATATTTTTATTTGAAAGAAAAATTGACAACTATTTTTTATTTGATTAACACCATCATAAATTCAAGGTCATTTAAACTTTTTAAAAGATACCTACATCAACTGCTTTTTGAAAACAAATATGTAGTGCGTGTAATGTAACTTGAAATAAATTCGGTATACCAAATACAAAATTGGTTTTACTAAAAAAATGTAACTATACAACGTGTCTCAACTAGGAGATATTATGACGTTGATGACTTTAATGGTAATCCAGTTTATTGGGATCCTTTGAAGGACGTGTAAAATCATGCATCACTACCAAATTTCAAATATTTATTCCTAGTCTCCCCCAAGATCAGCAATTTAAAAATCATTCTTTTAGCATTTTTGTAATATGTAAAAATGTACGTTGTTCAAATTTAATTTCAAAACCGTAGTTTTATTCCTGTTTTATTTCATTAAGTACTACAATTTTTTATTGATTCTTACCAAAATAGTAATTTTAAACAAAATTAATTGAATCAATTTTTTAAAATTACAAAAATCGTAACTTGTATCTTGGAAACGACTAGGAATAAAAATTTGAAATTAGATGGTGTTGTACAACTTTAGAATCCTTCAAAGAAAGTCCAGGATCACGATATATCTCCTAGTCTGGACACCCTATATATACAAATTTTTTTAATAATACGAAATTACTGATTTGCACTCTAAAAATAGATCAATTTTTAATAATGCTAAACGTGTTTTAGCTCATTTCTAGCCTACTAGTGTATCCTAAGATCGAAAAATCACAATGTTACAATAACAACATACTATGGAATACTTCTCTTAAAAGCTATCGTGAAAGTATTAAATATTGCTGCACTGAATTTTTAAAAAATGTTTGTAAACACTGAAAAATATTAATAATAACCTTAATTATTTTTTAAGAAGATACGTTATATGTTGTCCTATTCAAGTCCCGAGTTTCGTATTTCACTTAGCTTTTGAATTTGACCTAAGAAGCCGAAATTTTTACCCGTTTACCAGTTTTCAACCTCCGAAAGCCCCATACTGTTCGCAGAGCAAAATTTCAACTCAGGTACGATCTTTTCCGCGAAAACGCTAGGACTGCTACGAAATTCAATCTGGGAGAATATGCAGAGTTGTATCAGATAAATTTAGAATAACTACGACAATGTCAATAGCCATAAATCGCCTGAATCCAGAGATATCAGGATTCAAACCGAACTACAGCCCTTGAAAATTTGCTGAGTCACCCCGACTTGTGATCGAACGTCAACTCTAGGACCTTGCAGTTAAATAACCAGAGCGGAAGTTTCTGGCCGGTGTAAGTGCAGGACACAAAATGAAGCACATTCGTTGACTTGAGGCTGTCCTTGCCTGCAGAATGGAAAATAATGGCCAAGGCTCTATTGAGGGTTTCACACGACAGGTCAAAAAAACCTGAAAAATCAATCAAAATTTTCCCCGAATTTGTAGAACTTTAATCGCATAGTTGCATTGTATAATTACAAATTGTAAACATTTACAAAAATAAACTTTTTGCAATTCTAAACACTGTTAGAAATTTCCTGCGAGTGCTCAGTTTAGGACTTCCTGTGCCTCTGACGAAGAACCTACAGGATAAAGTCAAGTGCCAAAATGGCATAAGAACAGAAATTGATACAAAAATAGTAAAAAAAAACTAGCCAAATAGCAAAAAAGTGCTCATGAATCCTAAGATTTAAAACATTTCAGTAGAAAACGGCTTAGTTGAAAACCGTTCTATCAAATCTGGTGGGTGCCATCGCGATCTCGAGATAGTATCGAGAGTTATAAGCAAAATAACAGAACCAGGTCTAGGACTAAGCTAGACAGAGGGAGACAAGGCCAAGATGGAAAGACCCAGTGGAAAAGTGGTGATACGACAATACTGTGTAAATCTAATAAAAAATAGCCTAACACAAATACATAAAAGTAAACAGACAAAACAATCTGTGGATATATCAATTATTTAATGGCAAATTATAAAATATTTTTATAATTAGTGAAATAATTATTATTTTCTTTCCGAGATAACAACATTCTATCCTCCAAATAACCTATTTCCTTCGGCACAATAAAAGTGTCAGTTCATATTAAACTGGATACTTTTTAAGTGATAAATAGGCGTTGGAGATCTTATATTTTATGAATGGTTCATTACGTTCCGTATATTTCCCAGAAGGAACAGCGGAAGAAGAGCGTAGACATATGTCGATATTTCCTTCAAGGACGACTGGCATTCTAAATAATTTAAATGTCAGTTTTATATCACTCCGGCATTGTGAGAACCCCCTCAGGTTCGAGCTGAATAAACGTAACCCAATAACAAAGCTTTATGCTAATTAATTTCTTTATTCCGTTCTCATTTACTAAAAANGTTACGTGAGAGCGATAAAGAAAGTCATAGAAATCCGTGCGATAGAGAAAGATGGCTATAATGAAGGCGTCTAATAGTCATCGCCCATTTCGCCCTTCCACAAATAAGATCCACTTCTTATTCTAGAGAGATCTTCCAGATAATTGCTTCCAAAGAAAATTGCTACTGGAAACCTTGTATTATCTACTAGATTATTGTCGAAGAAGTTCAAATTTCAGCCATATCGAACATGTCAGCAACCCACCGAGACAGAATCAAAATGTTCACGGATCTCTCGATTTCCGCCGCCAGATCTGCCCACGTCCAAAACCGCATCCGGACACTCTAAGCCACAGTAAATGATGCCCGAAGAGCCTGATGCTGTTGGCAGTTCGACCACCGAAAACCACCAGAAATCGCCCAGAAAGGCAAGGATGTTCCGAATTTTCACTAAAACAGTGCGAAATTCACAAAAGTCGAGCCACGACCAACAGACAAGGTGGGGAAGATAAAAGCAGAAATTAAACCACATTCGACAACGGGTAATGAGGACGACAAGAATCGCCGAAATCTAGAAAGACAAAAAGCAGGAAATAATAGCGAAGATTTATCTCGACAATTTGCGGAGCCGTCAAACGCTGTGATCGAACGTCAGCTTTAGTTTTCTGCAGTTAATTAACCAGGATAACGTTCCTCATCAGTATAAAGTATACACCGTGTCCACCTAGTGAGCGTAAGTCCAATATCTACGTTAATAAAAGATATAACTTATTTTTTTTTCTACAGAGTTGCCAACTTTCCCGAGCTGCACAAAATGAAAATATATTTGCATATACAGGGTGTTCAGTTTTTCCTGGGCAGCTACCAACTTAATTTTTTTTAATGGAAACCTATATTTTTTATGGCATTCTCGAATTCTACGTGAAAAATTAATGGGACTTTGTGTTATGATCCCTATTAAAATATTGATAGTTTTCGAGATAATCGACTTTTCATATTTTTTTCTTGTTTCGTCACTTCTAGTAGTCGACATAATTATGACTGTATGACAGCTAGAAATTATTTTTTTTTTTTCAAGAACTGAAGAGTGAAGATGGGTCTTTCAAAAAACGTATCAAAAGTTGACCTGCGATATACAGGGGGCAAAAATAATCGGGCCAAACCTGATAATTTAAAATTTGAAAAATCTCGACTTTTTCAAATAGAATACCCCGTGTTTTATGATTTCATTAGATGACTATCTGTAGACCCTACAATTTTTGAATAGCTTTCCCTATACCTAAATTGCGTAATTTTTGCAAAAACCCATTTTTATGTAAAATACCGAATTTGCGCCCGTTCCTTTGGTTATAATGTGACTATTTTATTGTTATTATACTTTTATCTTTCAGGTTAGAGAACACCTAAATCACGTATATCCAAACCAGTGGTTAGGTAGTGGTGGTCCAGTTCCTTGGCCCGCACGTTCGCCTGACTTAAATAGTCTGGACTTTTTCTTGTGGGGATATATTAAGGAGCGAGTATACGAAGTACCACCAACGGATATTCAAGACTTAAACGAAAAAATTCAAAACGAGTTTCTAACTAACGAGCGTTCAAATAAAAACGTGGTCGAAGTTGGCTCTGACACATTAGACGTAGGGAGTAGCTTATAGCGACCAACTTAACCTCATTTCCCAACGANAAGGTGAGGAACATAAAAGCAGAAAATAAACCACATTCGACAACGGGTAATGAGGACGACAAGAATCGCCGAAATCTAGAAATACAAAAAGCAGGAAATAATAGCGAAGATTTATCTCGACAAATTTCGGAGCCGTCAAACGCTGTGATCGAACGTCAGCTTTAGTTTTCTGCAGTTAATTAACCTGGATAACGTTCCTCATCAGTATAAAGTATACACCGTGTCCACCTAGTGCGCGTAAGTCCAATATCTAGGTTAATAAAAGATATAACTTCTACAGAGTTGCCAACTTTCCCGAGCTGCACAAAATGAAAATATATTTGCTTATACAGGGTGTTCAGTTTTTCCTGGGCAGGTACCAACTTAATTTGTTTTTAATGGAAACCTATATTTTTTATGGCATTATCGAATTCTACGTGAAAAATTAACGGGACTTTGTGTTATGATCCCTATTAAAATATTAATAGTTTTCGAGATAATCGACTTTTCATTTTTTTTTCTTACGTTTCGTCACTTCTAGTAGTTGACATAATTATGACTGTATTACAGCTAGAAATTATTTTTTTCAGGAACTGTAGAGTGAAGATGGCTCTTTCAAAAAACGTATCAAAAGTTGACCTGCGATATACAGGGGGCAAAAAAAATCGTGCCAAACCTGATAATTTAAAATTTGAAAAATCTCGATTTTTTCAAATAGAACACCCTGTGTTTTATGATTTCAGTAGATGACTTTCAGTAGACCCTACAATTTTTTAATAGCTTTCCCTATACCTAAATTGCGTAGTTTTTGCAAAAAAAACATTTTTATGTAAAATACCAGATTTGCGCCCGTTCCTTTGGTTATAATGTGATTATTTTATTGTTATTATACTTTTCCTATTGCCTATTTATCTTTCAGGTTAGGGAACACCTAAATCACGTATATCCAAACCAGTGGTTAGGTCGTGGTGGTCCAGTTCCTTGGTCCGCACGTTCGCCTGACTTAAATAGTCTGGACTTTTTCTTGTGGGGTTATATTAAGGAGCGAGTATACGAAGTACCACCAACGGATATTCAAGACATAAACGAAAAGATTCAAAATGAGTTTCTAACTATTACGCCTCAAATGTTAAAAAATGTCCACATTCATTTTCATCGTAGATTAATGCTTTGTGTAGAAAACAACGGTGGACAGTTTGAATATTTATTTTAACTTATAGTTAGCTTGCGACTATGAGTATTGTTTTTTCAAAATTCTATTCATGCAAATTTTTTCTCCAATTTCACTAATAACTTTCCTAACTACGGTAACAGTGCTTGATTTTCAATATGATACGGATGAAACTTCTTCAATATTTTATTTGTCAAGCTTTTGAAAACTCCAAGGTTACTACTAATTTCCTGGCACTAATATTTGGATTTTCCACACCAGACGCCACAACTTTAAACTAAATATTATCGTTGTTACTTTTATGTCTCCTGGTAGTTTTCTCATAATTCGCATTTGCTATTCATTCTAACCTTTCCTTCGCATTTTCAAAACTATGGGAATCTCTGTAAATTTGGATTATTTGCTTTGTAAATACGTGCTGCTAGCAAACATTTCCCATATTTTGCTAATTCTTAATCACTAGTAGCGATGTTATGGTTTTTTGATTTTATTTACAAATAAATGGTAACTTTCCATAAAGACTTATTTATTAAACTCAAATATCTAAATTGTTCAGTTATTAATTTTTATTTTAAATAGTGTACCTAGACAACTAATAAATTTAATAAAAATAAATACCCTTACAATATTTTTCTCGACAACGGAACGGGCGCAAATCCGGTATTTTACATAATTTTTTTTTNTACGGTGTATAGTAGTCTGCATTTATATTAAACAATATTATTAACCAAATCAAAGTTGAAATGATTTTGCAAATAGTCGTTGTGGTATTGGAGAATTTAATAATGCCTCAAAAGTGTTTTTCCTCCATGAATGTACATAAAACTTGAAAACAACATGAAATCCAATATTTTACCAAATTTTGTCTTGTAACTATAATAAGTTTCCATGTTTGATGATTTTATAATCAAGACACTTTAGCATCTTCCTAATTAAAGCCGAATTGTTTATTTTTTCAATACAACAGAAAATACTATTAACAGTAAAAATATATTAGAATGTCATAATTAATTTTAATCGAGTGTATTGAGAATTACTGTTTACCTGTGTGGTTACTGTTTCATCATTAAAATGGACCTGACTATATTGTACTTCGCAGACTATGAACTGTTTTTGATAATCTGGGACGTAAAACTGAAGTACGGACAAGTATTTTCATTACATCGTGTAGAAAATCTTAAAATTTATCTCACTACTTTAACGTAAACTGAACAGGTTTTCATACGTAGTAATATTTTATACCAACTAAAAAAATTAACGACTTCTGTAAAGTTGCATCCGACAAATTTATCAGCTTGTAGTATAAAATTCAGAACTATCTGAACTTTCGAAATTAAAGCAAGGAAACATGTAGTTTTCTTCACAGTTTAGTTGTATTTATACGAACCATAACCGTAACCCCTTTATCTTTGCTCAAGCTGTTAAATTTATTACTGTTGTTTATGTCCAATTGATTTTCTAGTTTATAACACAGCTGAACTTTTGTTACTCTACAATTTCGCGACATAAATGATATAAAGTAGACCATATACTGGTTTTATTTACGTATAAGTAAACTTAAGGTATTATGAATGTAGTTTTGTAATGTCAGAAAAGAACTAAGTGCTTTACTTCTTTATACAGGGTGATCTTTAAGTACAAAAAATAATGGGTAATTTCTACTAGATCAGTTCATCAGTTAATTCTAAGAAAGTTCTTTGGCATCTATCCTAAGCGGCCTTTTCCGAGATGCACGGTGTAAAATTTTAGGAAAAAAATTATTACTTTTTTCTTTACTTTTAAAGCAAAGAAATTTCCATCATTTCTTAGACACGCAAACAACCCAACAATAAATTAGTGAAAGATAAAACTCTCGAACAAAAAGAGTTAAATTACATATCGTGGGCGAGTGTAATTTTGATAGTAATTATAACTTAATTTTGTAATTATTCCTCGCGAATATACAGCACGAACTGTTAATTACACGAGAGTTTTTATGAAGTTCTGTTGGAATTTATACTTTTATGAAATAGGTAGTATTACAAGTATACGTACATAACTGTTGTGGGTGATCCACTATAATTACCTCTACTTGAATGAATTGACGATTATTTTCTATTAATTACCTATATTTATATTTCATATATTTCGATAAAATGCAGTAATTTTCACATCCAAATGATATGTTAAAGTAGGTAATTATAACTAATTGTCACAACATTTCATTTTATCACAGAGTTTTTTGCCTGCTTAGTAAAGATTAACACCGAAAAATTTATATCTGTGATTTATTCGGTATTATTTATATCTGAGGGTAATATTAGGTATTTACTGGATTTGCTCTATTTTATCTAACTCACTGACCATTATACAGGGTGTGGCGTGTATAATCTATAAAAATTAAACTACTAACTTTCTAACGATATTTGTAATAGAAAAGTCTTATACGAAAAAGTTCTATTTTTGCGTTTTTTTTTTCGTAAATTAAAGTTCAATTATGGATAAAAATATTTTTTCTAGAACGGTCCTGTCTGTGTGCTGTACGATGAGTTACGTGCTGTAGACCAGCCGCGTAAACAAATCGTCCGTCATTGAAAGATAGAAAGATATTTTTCAATTTTTGGGGGATTTTTCAATGCAAAAGTACAAACTAAGAAAAATTTGTACATATTGTTGTCTACGTCACAGGTACGATTGAATAAGTGATGCACTTTCAACCATAAAATTGTAATTTATCAGTTGGTGCATTGTGACAGATACAATCGAAAGTTTTACTGAGGTCAACAATCATCGAACACCCATTTTACTCTCATCATACCACTGTTTATAAATGAAGTCAGCTTATCTATTGCAAGTGTATTTGACAATTTGCTCCTGAACCTGAACTGATTGGGACTGAAGGATAGCTAATTTCTAAATATTCAAGAAGTTGGCTTTTTGATATTAATTCATAAACTGTTGGGTCTGTAATTTGATAGTTCATCATTTTTTTAAGATAAGACATAACTTTAGAGATTTTGAGACAACTATGGAAAATATTCTAAGATAAACATAGATTAAGTAAGGATATATATTATAGTATCTTTAATACTTTTTACGATTTCTATTGAAATACTGGGAGAATCGTAACTTTTTATGTCCTTCAGTTATATTATAACTTCATTTACCTCGCGGTATGATACAAGGGTGAAAGAAATTTTTTTTTGCATGAGGAAACATGCGGTTCTGAATATGTCATTTTCACAATCGTAGGCCCAAAAGCCATGCTCTTTTATCTGTCAGTTTCAAAAACACAGAGTTACAAGCTTAGAAAGGTAATTTAATGCTAATGTATTAATAATAAGCATTTTTAGTCATCCCAATCATTGAAACTGCAAAACGGCGTTTAAAATGAATAATGAAGTTGCTAAAACTTAATAAGAAGCTCTGGAATCCTGCTCGATATACAAATAAAAAAAGTAAATATTTGCGGGCGTACATAGCGTGTTGTTCGCTTCTTTGTCGTGTTTTGTTGCAGTAAACAGAGGAATTGCTAGTTTAATCTTAGCTAATCAACAGTTCTACTTTAGTTTTCATTGCGAAAACATATGCTTTTTATTATGAAAACTAGCAACCCGCCCCGGCTTCGCACGGGCAAATATAAAATAGCCTATGTTACTCCGAGGAGATGTAGCTTTCGGTAAAATTGGTGGAGTAGTTTTTGAGTTAAATCGTAACAAACAAAAATCAATCATCTTTCATCTAATGCGACCCTAATATTAATTTTAAAATAATTCACGATATATCTATATACCTAAAGACAACAAACGAACTCAAAACTAAAAATGCAAAACCTTTAAATTTAAAACAATATAGGTAACTACCAACAATGTGAAAACAAAACGAATTAAATTAAAGTACCTATGTTCAGGACTATCAATTTTAATTAATAAGTAAGTAGTTAGGTATCTAACTACCTAAAGAAAACAAACACGAAACAAAAATGCGACTATGAAGTTTTAAATGATTCACAATAAGAAAAAAACAAACAAATTATTAAAACTCAATGAAATAAAAGTATGTTTGCAAGTATCTATGTATGTTCCGACTACCTAAAGACAACAAATACAAAACAAAAATGTGACCTTAAAATATCGAACGCAATTATAACTTTCCAACAACACCCAGAAAGAAAACACAGTCGTCAGTCGTCACCTCCATTCGCTCCAAGTCAGTTTATTAAAGGATCACGCGCGCGTTATCGTTCGGCTTATTAGCTAAACAGTAGGCAAGACGGTGCGGGGGGAGGGTCGGCGATCGCATCAAGCGAAGCGAGGCGCTTGAATTTTATTCTCGCGTCCGTAATTTTTTTGCGATTACTCCTAAGATATTCATTTAAATTATATGGTGTAAAAGAGTAAAATAATGTGCATGAAATGCTTAAAGCCTCTAACTTATTTAAAATGATAAGGATTAATACCGTATTTGTGTAAATAGCTTTTACATTACCGCTTTATAATTGCCAATTTTTTAAAGTATTAAAATGGATATAGGTAGTATGTTATCTTTAACATATAGACATATGCCATCGCGGACTTTTCTGTAGGCATATATAAGATACACAATTCCACCATACATTGATACACTACATAAACTTTCGGAAACCCCTCCCCCCCCCCGGCTCCGACGCGAGGCGCGGAATACGGGGCGCCCGCGCGGCCCGATCGAATCACGGCGACACGAAATTAATTTCGTTGCGCATTATTTTGATTTTGCTATATCTCCTAAGGTTAATTTGCATGGTGTACAGGGAAAAAATAATAAAAATAAAATATGATATATGATATTTAAAATGATAAGGATTAATACCGTATTTGTGTAAATAGCTTTCCAATTACCCCTTTATAACTGCCCATTTTTTAAAGTATTAAAATGTACTTTTCTTTAGACCTATATAAGATACACAATTCCACCATACATTATTTTGTTATATAATTATATACTAATACCTTCCTCGAGAACCACTCTATCCATTGGTGAAAACATCATGAAAATCGGTGCAGTAGTATTTGAGTTTATCGCGAACAGACAGGCAGGCAAATAGACAGACAGACAGACAGAC
>NW_019418918.1:6897-10736 GCF_000390285.2 Anoplophora glabripennis | reverse complement strand
CTAAGGAGACCCTGCTTCCATTTCGGGTTGCCAATTTCCAGCATTTAAGTAGCAGTCTGTAGCGATACGCTATATTGTCTGTGATCTAAGTTCGAAACAATGTCCTTCACTGCACCAGTTATATAAGTTTTCTTCGGGGTATACGACAATTGACAATACATTAAAAATGAGGAAAAAAGAATTATATTTTTACCTCGTATGTTTATCTTACGTCTCCTGAATTTTGCACGCCTGTTGAATACACAGAAAATCGCGTACGGTACTATAAACATATAATCACACCTCGCAAAACGTTTTTAGGAAATTATTAACACTTGTATTATCACAGTTATTGAGTATCTTTACAAATTTACTGGACAAAACAGGAAAGGTACATTTTCTAATGTTTACATGTTCTCCGTGATCTTTCGATGCGAAAAAATAAAGGAACTTGCTCTAGTTTAGCGTTACGCTTCGTTAGTGCCTGGATAGATCTGCTTGTTCTATCATTATCTTACTAAAAGTGAGATTTCTTGCCTATAGAAAGCCAGTAGTAATTTCTAGCGTTTTCTTCTGCTATAGACAAAAAAATATAATTCTATGTACAACGAACAAATTTAATTATCGAGGATATATGTAACACTTACATTCGTTGATAAATTTTAATGTTGTATATAAAAATATTCCACGCATTAATTATTATAAGTGTCTTACAATTTTTTAAACAAAGGATTTCCGATAAAATGAAAATCACATTATTTTGTACAATGTAATGATTGAGTGATTGAGCAGACTTGTTTGGATTTAACTTCTATTTATAGGCTGGAAGTGCTACATCGAGAGCTTTATGCATATTAAGTGGATTAAAATTACATCAGTAAAGATAAAGTAAATTAAAAATAATAGAAATTAATAATAACTTGTGAAAATAATAAATATAAATAGGTATTTTTAATCTATAACTTTGTTATCGATTTATAAATAGTAAGTATACTTAATTAAGAGTAGAGATTATGGAAGGATTAGTTTTTTATATCCAGTCATCTTACTTAAAAAAAAACGGAAATCCCTCGTTAAAAGATAGGTGCATTGTAACAACGGATAACACGGAGTGAAGTACATCGCTTGGTGGTTTAAAATAACAAAGTGATGTAACCCATATTAACTAAAATATCTGAGACACATGGAAAACATTTCTATTATTAAATTTTTTTAAAGAAGGTTTGGGCAATAGCTGTTTTCTTCTATAGTAATAATAATTTCTTAAATTTATAGAGTACCTACACCTAACAACGATATCATGACAAATGTGAAAACTAATTCAATTCTAACAAACTTGCCCTGATTTATATAGGGTAGACCAAATTTGACAGTTTTCAAATTCAAGATTCAATTTAAAATTTTTGGAGGGTTTTTCAAATTTTCTGAAAAGATTGAAAAAAAATTGTTCAAATGTTACGGACTCTCGATTTTCGGTATCAGTATCCTGATTCATTTAAGTGATAGAGAGCGTTTTTTTAACTTGTCGTTTTCTATAATGCCCTATAACTTTTTTTGTTTGTGATTATTTTTGTTTTTTGTAAAGAAGTCTTATTACACAGTTATCTAAATAATGTCATAAAATAATTTTAAAGATCATAAAACACCATTATTGGGTTTAAAGGGATTATCAAGATATTTTATTTCATTACTTTTTCATTCTAAATTCTGTAAAATAGACATTTAGTAAATAAAAAAGCCTGATTGTTTTTCCTCAGTTTCTAAAATAGTTTTTTTCTGACGTTACATCGCGATTGCATTTGAGAATTAAAGTTTCTTTGCAAGCGATAGCAAGCAAAATATTAATCGAGAATGAAAAAATATTTCGCAGTTCAAAAATTACTGAAAATGTAAAGAGAAAATTTCGAATTTATTTGATCGTGTCATCTACAGGGTGATTCACAAATGGTGACCAAAAATGAAACCTCGTATTCTTTAGTGTATTTTAAGGGGATTCTTTCCTATATCAATCAGGCTTTATTTCGAAAAACATAAGAAAGTAGTAATTTGTAGAAAATTGAAAGACGAATCCAAAAATATCATGGTAGTTACCGTAAAGCAGTGGCGTATTATTTTATTTAGAAAAATTTGCAACCGATGCCCTATATCTTCGCCACTGGAGCATATAAATTTTAGGAAAAGCCCTCAGGTTTTGGACAATGTTTACATAAATACATGTGCCCAATTTCAAATTATTTCACTTACTAGTTTTTAAGTTATTTAAAAAAATTAAAAATATTTTTTGAAATTTAACACCCTATATCTTTTTAACGAAGAGTTCTAGATAAAAACTTTATAGGAAAGACTGCCCTTAAAATTCACCAAAGAATTCATTTTTGGTCACCATTTGTGAATCACCCTGTATTTTAAAATAGGGGAGAATACAAAAATACCAGTTTTGTTCATGCTACTGAAACCTTGTGGACCATTGTTATTAAACAACATTTAGGTAATTTTACATGTAATTGTAATCCAAGTAAAGTGTATATTTTTTCGATAAATGTAATTTCAATACGAAACAGGAAAATTACATAATCAANCGAGGAATAGAAGACCTTTCCGAAAAATTAAATTACAGGGGGTGTACACACCATAGTTAAAAGTAATAAAAATTTACACCGAACGATCCATAGAGAGAGAACCGAGGAAAAGTGCATCACAATTTTAATATCAAATATTCTTTGGCGCGTAAGTAACTATAACAACACAACAAACAAATAAACTATAGTAAACAATGAACAATTTTATTAAGGAAATCTTGAGTTGGTGGCAGTTTATTCAATAACATTATCATTGAAATTGCATAAAAACATAAAATGTGTTCAGAAAGTGATGAAGATCTACCCTGTGAAGTGTCTGAAGCAGAGAATAATGTAATTTCAGGACTTATTCCTGGCAAATCGATCNCCGCTTACCGCATACTAATTTTGCATTGCTTGCTAGGCCGTAATACCGATATTTGACCGCCGACCTGTTTAAAATAACTCCGAAATAATTCCGAACAAATTTTGATTTATTTTCAGAATCAGCGGGGACCAGTAAAAACATCTACAAACAATTTAGTTTCTTTTTATCAGACCGTTTAAAATCACCTTTTTCTTTGTTTCTTAAAACCGTTTACTATTGTAAAGTAATAAATATGTTATTTTCGACTCCGTTCCTAAATATTTATATTTTTTTTCTAAAGGTGATATTATAGTTTATAGTTTTGTCTCTCTAACACCGATTTTGTATATAATTACTGTTTAATAAATTTGTAAATATTTCCAGTCAGTTCATAGTGGGTAGAAATAAAAATTGACGCAATTTGTATTTGTACTAGGTATTAATATTTTCCCTTTTGAATAAATCTAGTAAAACTTAATAGGTTTATTTCCTTCACCGTCGAGGTAAACTGATAACATTCCGAAACAGCAAAAACACTTATATCGTTTTGTAGAGCTCCCGTTAAATTTTATATCTAAAATAAAACTACACTGAGAAAACTACTCTCTGCCGTACTCTCTGCCGTTTTCTCCTAAAAGAAATTCATTGACCCCTGGAATTTATTTTCTTCACTGTAGCTACCTGTGCACTTTACTCTAAACCGAGGGTAAGGGATACGTGGAGTTTCCCCCACGTCAAATTTAGGGAAACTGGCGCCCGAGAATAAAACCGAATATTTAAATTATTAACTAACGTCATCGTTTAGAGTCCAGTCCGAGGAATATAAAACCTTTCCGAAAAATTAAATTACAGGGGGTGTACACACCATAGTTAAAAGTAATAAAAATTTACACCGAACGATCCATAAAGAGAGAACCGAGGAAAAGTGCGTCACA
>NW_019418918.1:0-3945 GCF_000390285.2 Anoplophora glabripennis | reverse complement strand
CTCAGCGGACTGTCGGAAATTTTACGATCATAACCGATTATGCACCGAGAGGTGACGATCACTTAGCCATTATAAAAACGGAAACATAATCATTATGAAAAGGAATAATTCTGTTAATATACAAATTAGGATACTGGTCTTTATACAACAAATCTTCCCTACTATACAATTGGAACATAAAGCCTATCCTATAACACATAATAATGTATAAGTAATTCATTAACCTTTATTTCATAGTCGCATAAGGTGTATTAAGCACCTTCCAGTTAAACTCGTTGAATAATGAGTATGGAGATGATTGCTTTTTTTAATAAATGTTGTATATTTGTTATAAAAGTTTTAATATGCGCTATACACATTATTCTAGATAAACAGTTTAATAACCCCATTTCTTTCAGTGTGGTACTAGAATTAGCTACTTTCCGATATACAGTGTATTGAAATTAAATAAAATCATATTTTCCAAAATGAAGACGTTTGTTGCAGAATGATGAAACTTAGGTTATTGATTTGTTTAATCAAAGATAGGAATCCACTCAATTTGGATATAAATACAGATAACAGCTCGGGAGTTACTTTCACTGAAACCCCCGTAAATTCAACACCGCTGGATATTTTTTAAATTCGATTACTACTTTTAAAAATCAATCGATCATATAATATCGGGTTGCAAACTAATAGCAAGTGTTGAGTACCTATATAAATAGGCATAATACAGTAGCTAAAATTATACATCAGGCAATAGCATTACAATATCAACTGAATAAAGACACAAATCCATATTATACACACGCATCACAAACAATATTAGAGAATAACTATTATAAATTATATTGGGATTTGACAAAACCGTCCCACATAACCGACCGGATGTACCATTTCAGGATAAAACGACAAATATCACTTATATAATTGATATAGCGGTATCGTCTGACAAAAAAAAAATAATAAAAAAGTATTCAGAAAAGAAAGAAAAAATAAGTACATTTCGTTTATTATTTCATCTAGAGAGCACACTCGTTCAATAAACATTTTGCCGACATCAATTTGCAACAAAATATTCATACCATTACGCAAAAACTAGTCATCCCTCATACACACGATCTTCTTTAAATCAAATATAAACTTCTGATGGACTTAGCTTTGATCTGGCCATCGGGAGGATA
Organism: Anoplophora glabripennis; assembly: GCF_000390285.2. Taxonomy (NCBI): domain Eukaryota; kingdom Metazoa; phylum Arthropoda; class Insecta; order Coleoptera; family Cerambycidae; genus Anoplophora; species Anoplophora glabripennis. The sequence goes on along the minus strand of NW_019418918.1, from coordinate 2,779 downwards.
CACCAGTTACAGCCGTGAAAAAAAGAAAAAATAATGAAAATCGTGCATTTAATTTTCTATTTTGAGTACACTATCAACGCTGCTATAGTCTTAGATGAATTAATACATCATTTGTGATTTGGTCTGTGACAGTATAATGGATGCTTAAGTTATAGTTAAAAATGGATCAAGTCAAACAATTATAAATATTTGTTATTTAACTGATACGACTATATCCATATTTTCTTCCTAATCCTTTGCACTTGTTACTAATTATTCCGTTACCTGTTACTAGATATTTAGTGAATATGTATTCAACAAATATTTACCTTTATAATTATGTACATAAGTAAATAAAAATATCATTATGCATAAATTCAAGCAATAATTACCTCCAGCACAAAGTAAAAAATTTACAATGAGAACGAGGTTGATTTTTCTCATGCAACCTTGACATCGTATTGATATATCGTGGTAGAGCATATGGCTTGGATATTTTGAAAAAAACTATTATCAATACCTATAACTTTAAATATAAATTTACCTTCTTTTAATAAAATAAATAAAAAATATTTATCAAAATATTGATATAATGTATTGAAATTGGTCTCTAAGAATTAGTGAGTTTAGGTTCTTCTAAAAATAAAGCATGTACTTACTATCAGTATTAAAAGTATTTAATTCATTAATATGAAAAACATTAAAATGAAATTTACCATCAATATAATAAAATTGAGGACATAAATAATTAAAATATGTTGTTGGCCAAATGAACATATACCTAAAAGTTTCTTATATACATTATATACAAACTATTATAATTTTTTACATTTAGCAGAAAACTTTTTACGCCTATGAAATTCATTAAATTTTATTGCTAGGCCTTTTTATACATGTTCAACTGACTTCGGAAAGACTATACCTGAACCGAGCTCTCACGCTCCAGTATTTTTCAAGCTTCTAAAAGCTTATAGTACTTCACAGTTCTTCTAAACAGTGCAAAGACAGTGATTTTCAGACACAAGGATATTAGACTCGCCAGTGCTATACAGGGTGAACTAAAAAACCCGTTACACAAGCCCTTTCAAGAGCTACATACTGTATTAAGACGAGTCTCACCCAAAGCAGATCGAACTCACAATAGCGAGGCCGTAAATATCAGTTTCTTTTTTTTTTGGCGACTACAAGATCCGACGTGAAAAAGGAGACGTATGAGATACCTTCAACAGCGAAGCGAGCAGACATCTAACGTCTTGGCACCAAGGGTGAAAACGGACCAATGGCGATACGAGCCATCCGAACCCATTATGAGGGTCTACGACTCTCTTATGATGCTGGGAAAGTAGGTCAACTTCACCAAGAGCTAACCAAACAAAGCAAAATCCACATCCTGGTAAATCCGCGACATGGCGCCCTACGTAGGGCTATGTTCCCAAGTGAACAGCAGACTTACGAGATCCCACGACAGTTTATATAATTATTTTAGGAAATTATGATTATACCCATTACAATTGCTTAGTTCTACGATTGTAAATTCCCTTTAACACCGACTTACCTTCTTCTGAATTCAATTCTTGTGAATAATTATTCCACAATGTTGTTATTTAAAAAGTTTAAGGGCAAACAAAAAAAAACAGTTTGTTAAAACAGTTTCTAATAAAATACTTACAGATTTATTATTAGATATCACATAACATATTATCATTAAGGATTTTATAATACTAGGTATGTTTCAGCGATTTGACATACAAATCTGATAGTGCTTTGGCAGAGTAAGTAATAAGGAAATATTTAGAAATATGAAAAATTTTGCTGTCTAAATACAACTACAACTTATTTTTAATTTTAGTCGCAATTAAAAATGAATCACTATCAGAATATTTTAAATATTTGAATATATACAAAACTAATATGTTATTTTTATTTTAAACACAGGTAAGTTTACAAACAATTACAAAATCTAAGGCATTGTTTTCTTAATTACAGATAGAGTTATAGTATAAAGCAAAATTGAATTAATTATAGATATTTTGAAAGCCTCATCTATTGATTCGTGATTGTATGACGAGATTTCAACGTTTCAATTTATTAGTCAATTGGCAGCAGCAGTCGGCCAGCCAGACCATGTTCAACATTTCATACCTCGGTTACTCTATTATATTCAAGATATGCAGCGAAACCAATTCCTGTATCCAGCAGAATACAATGAATTGACATTGATTTTAGCCTTTATGCGCAAAGAATTGAAGTGAATTATAATGTAAGGCACGTAAATTTAAAATCGAGCAGAAAAAATATTTCTAGAAAAAAGGGCTTACGTACAGAGTGCACTAGAAAATTTGGAACTATAGTTATAGTGTATGATTGAAGATAGATTTTTGAGATTACAGTAGGGAGCAAATATCTGTGTGTAATCATATTTTTGAATATGCAAGAAACTGCCTACAAGGTGTTATTTTCTTGGATTTTCACCATGACTACCCATAACATTTTTGTTCTTAAATATTTAATTTGTATCGGTTTCTAAATTGTCTCTTGTTATTTTTGATATCTGATTTCAAGTAAAACAGGAAAATATTTATCGTTCCATGAATATAAGAAATAAATCTGTCGAAGACAATATTTAAACAGACATTGTAGCTTCAGGGAACATGTTAGAAAATATAATCATATAACTTTCTTATTTTCATCTCTTCGAGAAATAAAAAACAAATTTTCGAGCACTGCGCTTTCAGCACATCGAATGCCGAAGAAAGGGGGCGATTTAGTATGTATATTTTTACCGTGTAACAGAGCTTCA
>NW_019418917.1:0-10675 GCF_000390285.2 Anoplophora glabripennis | reverse complement strand
GCGTAATCAGGGGACCAACATTATGCCTCTAAAAAATCAAAGCTAACATGATTGGTTTTCGAAATATTTGAAAAAAAAAACGAAATTTAGGAAATCCGTTTTTGTTTCATTTCAGCCTTGTTTGAGATGATATTGAAAAAAGAACACTTTCTCATGGCAACTTTTTGCCCTCTATCGAATGGCATAATCAATTTTTATATGTAACGTTTTGTCTTTCTAAGACCATCATCAACTTCATTTTTTTAAATACGACTCTGGAAATTTTATTACATTTTTTGCAAACTTTCATGACCCCCAATACTGTACTGCCTCAGCCCAAACCAGATTGACGTTTTGACTCGAAAAATTCATGTCCAGTGTATTTGTTCTAAATTTATCTAAATTTTTATTTAGATTTCTTTGTTTATTGAATTATCGTACACTGTAAGTGTCGTCAGACCCTGTCAAATCCATCTAGTTATTTAAACTATTATCACCACGCATTACAAAAAAACGTTTATTATTATTAACTATTACCGTCACTTGGTCACACATAACTCGATATTAAAATTTTAATTTTATTATGACAAATTAATTCTTAAAAGAACAACCAAAACGCCAACTGAATATTATTTTTTAAAAAATTTCAGTAAATGTTCAAAAACATTTTTTTTTTGGCAAAGGTTGAAAATGAAGATCAGCGTAATATTATCGGAATTTATTATACATACCTGTAACCGCAACTGTGAAAGAGCATGTCAGATGTATGGTATGAATATTCTGAAAATAAATATGTCGGAATTTGTCTCAATTTTGAACACTCGAGAAGCCCAGAAATAATTCTGGGCACGGGATTAAAACTCCAATGATGTTTTATTGTAATGTGTGGCAGTAATAGCTTAAATAACTAGATGGATTTCACAGGATCTAATGACACTTAGAGTGTATGATAATTTAATAAACATAGAAATCTAAATAAAAAATTTAAATAAATTTGGAACGAAACCACTGAAGATAAATTTTTCGAGACAAAACGTCTGAATCTGGTTCGGGCCGAAGCAGTACAGTATTGCGGGCCATGATCATGAAGGCCTGCAGAAAATGTAATAAAATTTCCAGTCGTATTTAAAAAAATGAAGTTGATGATGGTCCTGGAAACACGAAACGTTACATATAAAAATTGGTTATGCCATTCGATAGAGGGCAAAAAGTGGCCATGAGAAAGTGATCTTCTTTTTTCAATATCATCTCAAAGAAGGCTGAAATGAAACAAAAACGGATTTCCAAAATTTCGTTTTTTTTTCAAATATTTCCAAAACTAATCATGTTAGCCTTGATTTTTTAGAGGCATAATGTTGGTCCCCTGATTATGCAACTTTACCCCCATTTAAGCTAATTCGTATTTCTTACCGTTTTGTAACAGCCTGTATATTTAGATGTTTAATTTCAAATAAAACATTTTCATTTCATTTATCCTCTTATTTATTGTTATTTGATGAAACTTAAGTGATTTATTAGATTAATTATATCTCCAGATTAAAATTATATTTAACAATATAGCACCAATTTATTTAGATATAATTTTAATATCACAATTTTAAATTTTGTCGTTTTATTGTCTTTTTTACATTATCAAATTTCTCTTTATAAAGGACGAGGGGTTGCAGTAAGTTCAAGTTTTACTTTATTGTACGGAGTAGAGTCGCCCGTCAAACGATACTGTGTTTGATATAACCAAGTATGTCGCCTATTCGAATCGACCTCTCACACTGGACAAGATATTTGATTTAAAAATATTTTGAAAATCTGATATATTTTCTAAAATCACCTAACTAGATTTTGAACTGCAAAACTACCTTATATAATTGTCTATAGATGCAGTTAGTTGAGATTAAAAATCGTAAGCCCCTTTATGTTTTACTTATATGTATAAATATCAACATTAAATTTACATAATACTTAGAAGAAATATTATATTTTTTTTAGTTTCAAAGAATAAAATTTCAAAAAACAAACAACAGCTATATACAAAGGAGGGACTTTCTCATGTATAACTTATTACTTTTTTGTAAGAAATAAACCTGCCAGCAGGTACTCGATAAATTTACTTTTAAAAAAATCAAACTTCCCCCTCGATAATTGACAAAAAACTAGAAACGCAAACTGTTAAATTTGTGCATACAGATACACTTTATATTGAGCACCAACGAATTCCTTATCCTTTGTTCACAACACACAAACTAAGTATGTACACTCTCCAGGGTTCCCCAATCATTGTACAGCAGGTAAATATGTTTTAAGAATAATAGTTTACTATATATTTACGTATTACGCTAGAATGATATGTATGAGCGAACTTCACCAAAGGTATCTTGAAAGTTAAGCTCTACAAAACGTCGCAAAACCCCCCACAACAGCCATTTCCCTTTGGTCATACCTCGAGGTCCAATACCTGGGCCAGGACGGTCTACCATTCATATATTCACAAACAATTTATAAGAATTTTCAGAAATTTTGATTTACAATTGTAAGGCTTTCTTCTGAAGATAAAAACTGGCGAACCACTTAATATTGAGAGTTCAATAAGGTTTGAAAGAGATAATTTCATATGGCGCTATTGTGGAAGATGTTGCTTTGAAACGTAAAATCGGAGATGCTATTCCTTTTATATTGCTTTAGTATAGAAGATACATGATATTCTCTACATGTTATCTCTGCAAACTAATTTCATAACGACTACGCTACAGTGGCAGTGAAAATAGTCGAAAAACACAACGGAAAGTATATATAAAATTCAAAGACAGTAACTCTTTTTACAATAATCCAAATCAAGCAAAGGTACACAGGCTGTACCGTACGAAATGTTTGTCACTGCCCATTACTTTTGTTATCAAAGCTAGATCAGTTAAATGGAAACGTTGAATTAGTTTCATTTTTTTTTAGATGTATTTTTTCAACGACTGTACAAATATTTCATTGATGATTTAACTGAATTCGTAGCTCCGATTCTAAAAAATTCCGCGGGACCACTTAATCTGATATAACCTGTATATCTGACCTGGATGTGGTATAGGTATAAGTTTATTACTATGTAAGTATATATACTAAGACTAGAACTTTATACTATTAATCGGCAAAACACTTTTTCATAAAATTGTACTACGGATGACGAAAACTGAAAGCAGTAGTTTCTATTGAATAAATTGGGATTTATACATGTGTGTCAACAATAAACGTATTTGATTCGATCAAATCTACTTCAACGTTGGGTAACGACATTTTATTGCACTGAAACGAAAAATTTATCGACAAGTCTGTATGGTTTTGGAAAATGTAAATAAACATAAATCTCTTCGTGATTGTTTTGCTTGAAAAAGTGTTTTCCTAACTACAATCACAGCTCTGAATCCGTACAATCAGAATAATAATAATAAAAAGTTCATACAACGTCTAAAATCATCTCACTTTTGTTGTCGATCCTTGCATTCGTATTTAAATGCATGAAAATTACCAAAATAGACATTGCAAAGATACAAGAATATACCAGAGTTATCAATAAATGTAAATATAGTACTGGTAACTAGTAGTAGCGTTTTACTCTACGAAATCAAAGTATACCTGCTAAAATGTTCTTTAAGTAATAAGTACTTCTACGCTGCCTCACTTCTTATCGTTGCCGTTTTTTGAGTCTTCGGAGTAGTCTATATTATTGGATCTGAAAAACAAAAAAAATTTATAAAGGGCACGTCACTTTATATACAGGTCTGGTCATATTTTTATTTCCGATACAAAGTCGGTAAATTATATAAATATTTCACCAGTCTCCTCTAATAATTCTGACTTCGCCCCCATATCATTTGTATAACTTATGCCATCGATATAAGGGAATAAAAAAACGCCATAAATGCGCAAAGTCGGCGGCTCTAAGCTCTCCTTGACTATTGGTTTATTGTCTCTGTCTTGCATTAGGAATTTGGGAACAACATACGTCTAAGATACGTACATATGGAAGATAGAATACTGGACAATAATTACGTTTTTGATTTATTGCGAAGGTATAAAGAGTAGTAGATATTTGTAGAATATTTTTTTACAAGAATGATAAGATTAGTTTGAGACCATACTAAAGCATTCCAACTTTATTACAAATTATTTATAACCTTTAGAAAAACTAAAACGGTGTTCTAAAATAAAATGAGTGGTAATTCAATGAATTATTTTCAAATGCTTATTAATTAATAAGGTGTTCAAACAAACCAATTGCTTGAGCTTCACAATACCCTAATCTGTCGTAAAATTCTTGACGAACATTTAACAAAATTTCAGGAATAACTGATCCTAAAATATTTCTAATTTTAAGCCGTAATTTGTCCAAATTTGCGGCTCATTGGTGTCGATGTTTGTACAGAAGTTGCGTTAAATGACCCCTTAAAAAGAAGTCGCAGGGTGTCAGATCTGGAGATCGAGGAGGCCAAGGTATGATACCTCTTGTGGAAATAATTCTTTCAGGAACAATTTGTTCCAAATAATCTTGAATTGGCCTTGCGTTGTGTGCAGGATATCTGTCTTGCTGTAACCAAATTTCCTCAAAATTTTCATACAAGTTTCGTACAGCTGATACAACACTATTTTGTAATAAATGAAAATATCTCTCAGCATTTAAGTTACCATTAATAAAAAAGAGACCCACAATATTATCGCCTAAAATGCCAGCCCAAACATTTACTCTTGAGGGTACTGCGTTCTTAATGGTATACTTAAATGCTTGCTTTCCCGGGACCAAAATTGGATCACTGAAGGATTACGACAACCAAGTAGGGAAAAAGATGATTCGTCTGTAAATAAAATCTGCCTAACAAATTCATTATTTTCATCTATTTTTTCCTTAATGGATTCACAAAACTTCATACCGCCTTATTTGATCACCAGGAATAATTTCTTGAGATGTTTGCATTTGCTTTGTAACCAAGGACATTTAAATAAAGGGGACTATGCATGTCACAGTCTATCTCATATGTTGGGTGAAGCTAGNCTCACTTTTGTTGTCGATCCTTGCATTCGTATTTAAATGCATGAAAATTACCAAAATAGACATTGCAAAGATACAAGAATATACCAGAATTATCAATAAATGTAAATATAGTACTGGTAACTAGTAGTAGCGTTTTACTCTACGAAATCAAAGTATACCTGCTAAAATGTTCTTTAAGTAATAAGTACTTCTACGCTGCCTCACTTCTTATCGTTGCCGTTTTTTGAGTCTTCGGAGTAGTCTATATTATTGGATCTGAAAAACAAAAAAAATGTATAAAGGGCACGTCACTTTATATACAGGTCTGGTCATATTTTTATTACCGATACAAAGTCAGTAAATTATATAAATATTTCACCAGTCTCCCCTAATAATTCTGACTTCGCCCCCATATCATTTGTATAACTTATGCCATCGATATAAGGGAATAAAAAAACGCCATAAGTGCGCAAAGTCGGCGGCTCTAAGCTCTCCTTGACTATTGGTTTATTGTATCTGTCTTGCATTAGGAATTTGGGAACAACGTACGTCTAAGATACGTACATATGGAAGATAGAATACTGAACAATAATTACGTTTTTGATTTATTGCGAAGGTATAAAGAGTAGTAGATATTTGTACAAAATTTTTTTACAAGAATGATAAGATGGGTTTGAGACCATACTAAAGCATTCCAACTTTATTACAAATTATTTATAACCTTTAGTAAAAACTAAAACGGTGTTCTAAAATAAAATGAGTGGTAATTCAATTAATTATTTTCAAATGCTTATTAATTAATAAGGTGTTCAAACAAACCAATTGCTTGAGCTTCACAATACCTTAATCTGTCGTAAAAATCTTGACGAACATTTAACAAAATTTCAGGAGTAACTGATTCTAAAATATTTCTAATTTTAAGCCGTAATTTGTCCAAATTTGCGGCTCATTGGTGTCCATGTTTGTACAGAAGTTGCGTTAAATGACCCCTTCTGTAAATGTACCGAGAAGTCGCAGGGTGTCAGATCTGGAGATCGAGGAGGCCAAGGTATGATACCTCTTGTGGAAATAATTCTTTCAGGAACAATTTGTTCCAAATAATCTTGAATTGGCCTTGCGTTGTGTGCAGGATATCTGTCTTGCTGTAACCAAATTTCCTCAAAATTTTCATACAGCTGATACAACACTATTTTGTAATAAATGAAAATATCTCTCAGCATTCAACAAATTCATTATTTTCATCTATTTTTTCCCTAATGGATTCACAAAACTCCATACCGCCTTATTTGATCACCAGGAATAATTTCTTGAGATGTTTGCATTTGCTTTGTAACCATTCATTTTTAAGATGCGACGAACTGTACGACTTGGAATGTCAAGTTCTTCGGAAATTTATTTTGTAATATTCTGTCTACTTCTTACCAAAGGTTTGATTGGAACAATAATAAAAATAAACAAACAGCAAAGCGCTTTAGGTATTCGGTTAGTTCACAAAAAATGCAACGAGGCACGTGCGCTCCCAAAGCCAACCAATTACGAGAGTCCGAGTCGCAGCCTCGATGATATATGTCATGTCCGACCCCTTCCACCCGAAGTTGACAGGGGAGATGCGTGTAATTTATTTAGTATATGCGAATGAATTACCTGGCCAGACCGGTATATATTTTTTAAATTTTGGTAGCAGACTTATTTGGTGAATTAAAAAATAATGTTTTAAACAGAGAACATAAAACTACGTTTCGAATATTTTTGTTTAAATTAATAAGTTTTTTAACTAAGCTCAAAAAAATTGTTTCAATTTTCTGCTGGAGAAGATTCCAGTCATTGAAAAGGAATTTTATACTATTTTGGATAATTAATGGAATTTCCTGTTCATTACTCTGATTGTATAGTACCCATTACTAGTTATTGATGCCTTTGCACCAATTTCTCAATATCTGGTTAGCTTACTCGACACTTTTCATATGAAAATGAAGAAATTGGCGAATTATAAAATTAACATGAATTCCTATTCCCGATTTTTGGTTGACAATTTTGAAGTTTAGAAAAAATTGTCCCTTTTCGATTGAAATACAAGAAAATAAATTGAGAGTTGATCTCAAGTTAATTAACGTTTCAAAAATCAAGTAACAGTAACAAAAAAAATTTAATATGAATAAGCCTTTACCCCAATATCAGCAAAGGAAAATATTTATTTAGGTTTTGAATTTCCCGCCAAAGAGTCATCTATTCTCCTATTGTCCAATTAATTCGTATTAAATATTCCTGACTCAATACAGGGATTTATATTATCAGGTTCTACTACGTATAAATTGTTTGAAGTATACTCATTTATAATTATTATGAAAACTTAAAAATTGTATTCATATGAACTGAATAAAGGTAATATCTCACCCATACACGTGAAAGTAAGTTAAGTATATATACATCACAATCAACAATATATGAACGTGTTGTATGAAAGGAGAGAAGTTTAGCACTCCCCTAGACAAGGATGGAATACAATACACATGGCTAAGGCACACTTAACCACAATTTTTTTTTTTTTTCATTTAGAACTCAGGCAGTTAATAGAGAAAATTTTAATTCAAATTCATTTAAAATTGAGAATTTATATTTTTATTTTTGTTTGTTGTTACAATTATGTCACTGTTACCAACTGTAGCGGAATTCCGCTAAGAGTAGCGGGATTTACCTTCAAGAACGGTGTAGCGGCGATAGAGTAAAACGTAGTGGATTTTCATTTTTTTATAATAATATAATAATATCGTTGAGTTTCATGCCAAATGAATTTAACCAAAAACGTTAATTTTATAAAAAATTGAGAGATGTTTTGTTCAGAATTGATTAAAAAATTTAGAAATGATATTATTTTCTAGAAAAATTCAAGGGCGTACGAATTATTTTTTTAAAGGGGGCAGTAACCCACCTCAGGCATGTCACTGGTGGGTGAAATGGATAGGGTTGCCAGATGTGGTTGAAAAAAAAACCAGACAGCATTCCAAAAAAAACAAATTAAATAAATAATTATTTTATTCCACAATGAAAAACAAACAAACAAACAAACAAACAAAACAATATTTATACCTAAGTAAAAAGATGTCAATAACGTTAAAATCTTTTTCATTTTTTAATATATTTTGCATTAGATGCCGCTGCTTTTAACAACTCTCTATTTTCAACTTTTTTCAACCGGACACGCATCAAAAAAACCGAACTGTCCGGTCGAAAACCGGACATCTGGCAACCCTAGAAATGGATAACAGATATCTTTATTTTATTCACCATAACTAATGTGTTATTAATACCAAATTTCAGTTCAATATATGTTGGTCTTTTAGAGATATTAAGAAAAATTCTTAAAAAAAGTTTGTTTTCAACACCCTATATCTTACAAACGAAGCGTTCTAAGACCTACGTTTATAAGAACTTTTCTTATTAAAAAATGAATCTCTATCAACTGTTAAAATCCTACCACAAAAAACTGACTCACCCTGTATAATAAATATCTTCTGCTGAATGACAACAAAAACTTTAAACGTGTTTTTCGAGAAACCACTTTTTTTAATAGGCTGAAACATAATTCAAAAAGTTTTCAACGAATCGACTTGAAATTTTGTCACGATAACATAACTCAGGGAATGCCATAGAGGTTTTTTGATTGATTAATAATTTCCATTGTAATTAACAATCTAAAGCAAAATTTTTTGTCTTTTTTCCTAATGTTGACTAAATTAACAATTATTTATGTTTTTTAATTTCCCTACGATGTTCCCTAGCTTTTAGTATATCCTATCAGAAAATTAATGTTTTTTTGTTCCAACACCATCCATTAATAAGGAACCTTTTTCTCTGAAAACAAAATGTCACTGTTTACATCACCTACAGCCGCCAGAACTTTCTTCAGCATACGAGAAGATACAGCTATGTCCTCGTTTTCTGAATTCACTTATAGACATTCTTGAAAAACTATATCTTAAATTTTGTTCAGTATAGTCATACCCTGTACACAAAACGACTGGCTCACCTGCTATTTGGGCCTGTGTAACTGGAAGAGGCCCCTTGACACTGTGACCTTTGGTGGGCATCCGCTGACTGGCCCCCCTGCTTCTCTCTTTCTGCTCGTTCTCTCTGCAGTCTAAAAGGAGAGAGAAGAAAATCATCAATTTGGCATATAAAGGACAAACACAACACAGTAAAAAACATTGTGAACCTTAACGGAACAGTTAATTTCTTTTTCTGTCCAGACTTACCACAGTCGTAGTAGTTGTCATTGGTTCATCCCAAACGCTATGTTAGCATTAAAAAACATTGGACTTTAAAGAACCCTCGCTACACGTCAGACGTTTACAGCCAGTGGCAGTCGCACAATATTAAAATGGTTATATTTTGATAATACTATGTGACACCCATATCGTTTTTGACAGGATGATTCCTGTGCTCACACAGAAGACGTTTACGATGACAAAAGTTTTGAACGAAATTTGCGAAACAAACATATAACTGGAGCAGTTTATACAGAGATCATGGATGTACAAAATAAATTTATTTAATCAATTGACAGATTTCCATAAAGTTGCAGCATTATAAAATGTGAAAAATGTAATTTTACTGTCAAATTAATNACAAAGTTTTGAACAAAATTTGCGAAACAAACATATAACTGGAGCAGTTTATACAGAGATCACGGATGTACAAAATAAATTTATTTAATCAATTGACAGATTTCCATAAAGTTGCAGCATTATAAAATGTGAAAAATGTAATTTTACTGTCAAATTAATGGTAACTGAATATACAGTGTAAATAATCACTTTTTATGAATAGTTTGATTAAGGTATTACACCACTGTAACGGCCTAAAAAAAGTGTTTTTTAATTTTTTTTTTTTAATATAAGTGTATTAAGTGTGCAGAAAATTTGTTTCTTTAAAAAATATTTCAAAATGGCGGCACTTGAGCTATTCTCCTGAAGCATGTTGCTGTCGAGGTGTCCAGCGGCACACATTAGAACTAGTGCAAATTTCAAGGTGGAACAAAAAAAAATTACTCTTAATCTACATGTATAGCTAGAGAAACACATATGGGATTGTAAAAATATTGTTTTTTGTAAAATTGGCAAGTATTCGAAGTGAAACCTTAAATTTTTGACGAAAAAAAGGGCAGTTATTTGTTAATAACAATTATTTAAATTAACTTATCGAAAAATCCTTACGTGTTTCTCTTCAAAATGTTGCTTTAAATATGTGGTTAAAATTTCAAAAGAAAATATTGAAAATTGTTGGAGTTATGGTGGATGCCCTTTTAAAAAATTGTGTTTCGAGAAAAACGAGTTTAAAGTTTTAAAATGAGTTTTAGACATGAACGTGCACTAACGCTACACTAACGTACTTTTGTTTGAAAATTTTGTTTGAATTGTACACACATACTTCTAAACGACATCTATGAGTGTATTAGGGAAGTTAAAAATGAAAGTACGCAGTACCTTCCGAGCAAGTATGTTCATAGCGCAGGTAGCTGTATGAGATACTCCCGACACGCTTCACGAAAAGCGCAATATTTAAAAAAAATTTTCATGTATAAAATCTTTTGTCTCATATTCTAGAAGGTTCAACTTACCTTTTAAGCAAGAAATATACATTTTGAAAGCGCAATGATGACATATTTGTTCTCAAGCATGGGCAAAT
>NW_019418916.1:0-10673 GCF_000390285.2 Anoplophora glabripennis | reverse complement strand
CAACATATATTCGTAAAGGTTTATTATCACAAAGGTACGGTTTTTGTTACAGGACAACTGCCTAAGCACTTTAACTATCATTACCAGTATTAAGACATAAGCGAGCGAGAGTGTCTGTTACCCTCTATATATATTCATGTAGGCAATGTTGCCAACATAACAATAAGTATGGTTTTGCACAACTGACAACCACTTTTAAATCGTGAAAACCATTCGTAACATTTCCGTGAAAGTTTTATAATATATTCAACTAGTTTTTCTACAGTTTCTAGTCACACAAGGGTAATTGAAAAACATTAATTAATAAATAAATTAAGGAAATGATCTTATTCCATTTATAAAAATATTCAATAACATTTACAACAGCTGTTGCAAAGCAGTATATATAGTTTTAGTTATTGTACATTACTTATATGTATTACTGTTTGATTAGCGTTGTAAACATGTTTAGTATACTGAAAGTTATAAAGCCATTATGCCTTCTTAAAGCAGGAATATAATTCGTGACGCTACCAGTACGAAGCATTCATAATATATAGAAATTTAATCCCGTATCAAAATTAAATAACCCTTCCGATAAAACGCCATTATACGCCTTTTGATGGCTTAATATGGAGGGTTATAAGCCGAAATTTTAACAACTGCGCAATCAAGGATTTAATTGTGTAATTGGAATTTATTGTGACAGTGGAAAATTATTCAGGTCCGGTTTAAGATATTTTACATATCCTGTTTCCCTTCCGGAATTTTAAAATTTTTGTTTTCTACTATACAGGGTGTTCTACAAGCTCTATGAAAAACTTTGATAAATGGTAGCTGGGTTAATTTCTAACATTTTTTCTCATAATATAGGTCTGATTCGTTTTTGTTTAGAAGTTGCAAGCATTTTAAAAATATAATTTCATATTTCAATCAAAATTGCCTTTCATATAAGAAAAAATGTTTGAAATTAACCCAGCTACCATCTATCAAAGTTTGTCACAGAGCTAGAACACCCTGTATAATGTGACCCAGAATCGATGGTTGGCCATTACAGTAAAACGGAAAGAGCAATTTTACAGTCATCGGAATTATTATTTTCCAATTTGACAAATCTTTACAACACATGGAAGTTCTAATTTTTTTTAGCAGCTTCTAAAGGATCTAAAAATATATCTGTAAAAGTGGAAAACATTTCTGTGAGGCTATGACCATTAGAGAGGTAAACTTACAAAGATATAATTTTAATTCAAATACTTACTTCATCATTCCAGAAATATTCCCGCTTGCGATTTCATATTAGTTCTTTCTGTTTGCCTCTGTAATGACGGTCAACCGGATCTGAATCACACTGTACATGTGTTTGCAGTTGCGTCAACTTTTTTTGTATTGCATTTTTAGAAATATTTAATATTTAACCGATAATACTTGCGATATTTCTTGTGAAATTTCCCCGAATTTCGGAATATTATAAATCACTTTTCTTCTAGTATATTACACCTTTTATAGGCAGTAGCCATTTATAACGAGAAATTTTTTAGTACCCTCCTGTAGCTGCAAAAAGCGCCGCGCCCGGGTCCTGGGCTTAGAATTGATAAATGTTTAGGAGCGAGTATCGTTACTTTGTAACCCCAGAGGGCGAAACTATGGGTCCTCCTCACTAATTCCCTTAGAGCTTTAACCCTTGTAATGTCCATTGATCTGGGAAGTAAGTTCGGGGGATCCCTTTGTGAATTGATATAAAGGAGCTGATCTTTCTTTCGCTTTTTTATTATTTAATAGAATAATGCGATGTGGGTTAAGTAATAATGGTCGAAATAACTTTTATGGACGGCGATGGGGCACAACGAATTTTTTATCTCCACGCGAGTATGAACAAGCTTTTATGACCTATAAATGTAGAAATATTTACGATTTAAAAGACAGGGATGTGACAGTATATGTACCATTTAGATTTTTATTTATTTATTTATTTTCCTTTTATACAGTAACATATTTTGTGTAGGAATAGTCACGTAAATCCAATAGTTAACTAAAACTAAAAATTCTCTTAGAGGACAAAAACATGTTTGTTTTAAAATTTCGTTTAGCCTGTTAACTAACTACTGTTTCCGTGATACTAAATACATATTTTAGATCTAGGATTTTAACTCATATTCAAATTGAGTCATCAGTTAATGAAAGCTCATAAGACGTGGCTTGTCTTTATTTTTATTATTTACATTATGATAGTGACTATTTAAACTTTATTTTACTTTATTTTTATTTTTATTTTTAAAAACATACAGGGTGTCTCCAGTTCGGGTTGCCTATACCTGAGATGGATACAAAATTTCAATTGTCAAAAAAAAATCATGCTTCATAAAAATTTTTGCTTGTCCAGAAGCCCTTGGCAAGATAGTCATTTGTTCAATTTAATGTACAGGGTGTTCAAAAATTTGGAAAAGGTAAAAACAGTGAAGAGTAAAGTACCTTAAATCTTAACACTAGTTGCTTGAAATTAAATTTTATGTTTAAATATGAAAGCATGGCTTTCTAGTTAATACTCGGCATTCTGGGATATTCTAGGACTACTTATTTTTTAATACTTTCTGAGAAGCCATTCTATTTAAAAAATATTACTTTATTGAAAAACAGATACACGTGTTTGCATATTAATAATTTATTTTTTATACAGGGGGATCAAAAAGCTCAAAAACATCAATCCAACATTATTTTAAGAACACAGCAGAATCAGTATGTACGCCATTACAAAACTATTCTACATGAAGTCCGATAAAAAACCTAATATTAAAATTTCAATCACTTCATTACATTTTATGGAAAACTGAAGGCATGTACTTGATACGCTACAGAAGAAAAAATATTGCAATTTTAATGTGGATTTGTCTGATTTTTCGATTTAAAAAAAAACGATAATAATAAGAAATAATGGACGATAAAGATATAATGACTTTTGATCATAATAATTCAACATTTGTAGTAACTAATCTAATTATAAAAATGAGATTACAATTTCCAGTGACAATTCTTCGAAAACGCAATGTTAACGAAGTTACACAGTTTAAATTTTTATTTTTATTTTTTTAATTAATACATTGCTACCAAGAACAGAAATCCTACAAACTATTTACAGAAATTAACATACCTTTTGGTTGCTGAGTTATCAACATAAAATTTACATGAATACAAGCAGATAATGGGTGTAAAAAATAATAAAGAATAGAAGAAATAATAAGTGTAAAACATATATCTGAGGGTTAAAGTTCTCCGAAATATACAGGGTGTATCTAAATAATTCCGAAAAAATGTCAGGGGCGATTCTCTGATGAAAATTAATAGGCGTCTTTGGCATAACATTTTTTTACGCCTCTCCAAAAATTTCAAAAAAAAATTGTTTTTCTTTTTTATCTCTCATGTATATCAAGCTAAAAAACCAAACTTGGTGAACATTGTCTGTCAAAAAAACTACACTTTTTTGAAATAATCAATCCCTATGCCATTTTTTCTTATAATTTCTTTTCTATAAAATTTTTTCCTTTTTAAAAATATGTCTAAAAAATCCCATTCATTTACTAAGTTTTTGATCTCTTCAACTTTTTTCGAAAAGTTGAGGATTTATGAGAAATAAAAATAAATGTATTACAATGCAACAAGATGAACTGTTTAACGCGAGAGTATCTTAAGAAATGATTAAATAATGTTGATTATTTCAAATGTTCACCAAGTTTGGTTTCTTTAGCTTGATATATATGAAAGATAAGAATGAAAAACAATTTTGTTTTTGAAATTCTTCGAGGGGCGTAACTTTTCATATTTTTCAATAAATTTTATACCAAAGACCCCTATTAATTTTCATCAGAGAATCGCCCCTCACAGTTTTTCGGTGTTATTTAGATACACACTGTACAATAGATAAGACTGTCAGCGAGAACCGCAGTTTAATGGCGTACCGAACGGGTCAACCGAGACATGCGTGAGCCGTTGCCTCAGAATGCTTTTCACGCTCACGTCACGTTAGTATACTGTTGCTTTGTTATCGTGCGGATGTTGCGTAATTAGTTCCTATCCGCTGGTGTTTATGCTGGTGTATTGTAGACTATTTAATTTGTTGCTTTTTAATAAATAATGCGTACGCCTATGTCCCGCGGCTCAGTTCTTTCAGCCCTTATTGCATACTTTAAAACTACTTTTATAATTAGATATTATTTATGCAAATACCTAAGCAATTTACACCATGTATTGTGACAAAACATCTTATATTATATATTATATATTAGATGTGACATTGAAGACGAATGTGTAAAACTGAAATATTTTTATCCCTTATATTTGGCAAGCAACGATGGGAAATTCAAAAATTACAAAATAGTTTAGCTATGTAAAAAGCTTTCAAAATTATAAATAAATAAAAGTTTGAGTTATCAAACTACAAGAACTATTGATCTATAATATTTTGGTACTATCCTTTCTAGATATATTTCCATTCTGCCCTTTCAGAACTATCACAATAACAAACTTCAACCAAGGTCACGAATTTTATACGAAGTTTGCGATACAAATCCCCTCTTTCATCGGAGGCACATATCGATTACTCCTTAGAAAGGACCGCACTGTGAAACTCCTGAAATTTATTACAATTGTATTTATTGTCCGTAGTCCTAATGTCGCTTTGCCTTTTGCACGAGGCACCATTGGCAAAATAGAAATTTTAACAGAGACAACAATAACAAGCTCTCCCCGTGGCTAAAAAGCCCATTTGGCCCTTAAGGACGTGACCTAATTTCAGTGCTTGAGTGCGTTCTTTTCATAACGCTCTCCCTGCGCTATACACTTGCCCACTTTTAATAAAACTTTACATTTTTATTTTATACCTATTTACAGGAGCTAAAAGCTTCTGTCTAACCGTAATTATAACAAAAAACGGGCCACGTTAATTTTTATTGCCCTAACATCTTCTCAAATTATTATTTACTTGGACCTTATTTAAGTTTACAGTTTAGAAGTGGAAGTGTTTAGAGTACGTACTCCTGTCATCGTTTAAATTGTACTTTTAAAAAAATTAGTTGAATTTTTGTTTATTTCTCTCTTATTATCAAGATCAACATAAAATTCCGTTCGAAAATGCATCCCTTTCGAGAGGTTCTAGTTTTTATTAATTTATCTATGAATATTTGTATTTAATTTTAATTTGGTAATAATAAAAATTATTATCTCATTTCGATGCAGTTTCCATCCCCAGAGACGATAGTGAAAGGGAAGTATTGCAGGGGTCGACTCAAGGGGTCAAAATAAGAAAAATAAACCCATAAGTTATAGTCCGAATATCAACTATTGTTGAAATAAATACAGTAAAAAAATTTATATTGATTTTTACTTTATCAAAGGAAAACTAAGAAACAGAAATTTCATGAATGGTAAATAATTAAAGGACAGCGAATAGCACGATTAATAGCATCGCGATTATTTCTTATTACACCGGCCGCATCCATAATGGGATCAAGTAATATCTGTCTTGCGTCTACTCCTGTTTCGCACACCAACGACTTCGTCCACCCTCAAACAAAATAATCGAGGGGGTTTAGGACTGGAGACTTGTTGGCCAATTTATTGGACCCCCTCTACCAATCCAGCGTCCGGGAAAATCATTGTTTAAAAAATTTCTTCTCACAGAATAAAGTGTTGGAAGTATAACCGTTGTCGAACATTTAGAGGAATTTCTACTAAATGATCTAGGAATTGATATTCTTCCCCAGTAAGACATCCATTCAACAAAAACGGACCCACTAACTGATAGTTGTGTAACAAAAGCCGGGACTCGTAGTAATTTATTTGTTAGTTCTCGGAATGGATGGACCAAAACGTAAAATATTTCAGTCAACACTAATTTTCGAAAGTTAAGGGCTCTCAAGTAGGTTTAGCGTTGTCCTTCGGAGAAATTTAGCAATATTTTTTAACAAGTCCACTTAAACCGTCGGGGCCATGTGTTGAGCAGGTATAAAGAGAAAAATCGATATTTCAAATAATGCGTGAAATGCATTCCAAAGGACGTAGAGATTCCAAGAATACGTTGATAGAATGTCGTGAGGAAAAGAAAGAAAATAGCTGGTTTTTAGGCGGATTTTCCAAGCTATTAAGAATATATTAAATGAGATTGACTAATCCGTCCCGTATTGCTACACGGAGTCATTAGAGGAAGGCTAGGGTTACTTGTAAGTCCAGTCAATTAGGTAATTATTAATGTTGTATAGTTATACCAAAGCGTCCCGATATTCAGATTCCCGCCAATAAGATAAGAACAGAAACTTCTGGACCCAAGAAATGGGCGTGTCGAAGCGAGGTGTCAGATTAGGAGAGATCCGAAAAACAGGCAGTTTTTCCTTAGGTTCCACATTGAGCAGTCCACTTAGTTTTTAGAGTCTCGGGTTAATTTAATTAACCCGAGATTGAATGGATAGACTCATTCCAAATTTTGCTATGAATCGCGCGTTTCCTAAATCTCGGTACGCTGTCGCGTGTAAATAAATAAATTAATAATGTCGTTCGAGCCCGTTGTGTCGTTCGTTTGTTTGTTTTGTTTTTATTGTTATTAATACCCTTCCTGGAAGTTTTGGTGTTTCTTTTTGTTTCTTCCAACTTCAATGTCACCCTGTACAGCCAGTCACTGGATTACAGTCTACGTAAGTGCCTGATATTCAGTCAATCATTCATTTCTAAATTCCCACGTATTAATTAAAGTGTAATGATAATTATAACCTCCCTTTCGAGAATTGAATAGTAAACTCTTTTGAAATCCAGACTCGTTATGATACTGGTCATAACGATATATAGATAAATAAAGAAATAATCCCTCAGGTTACAGTTGATTACGCCGCATCAAATATTGATGCTGAATCGATGCTGAAAATTGCGTTCAAATGTTATATGAAGGTTTTCTTCTGACCATTGTGAAAATTATTTATACCATTTCGAGTGAATTGAGCCTCATCAGTAAGTAAAATGTATTAATTTATTGTAGGATTTTGACGAATTAATTCAAAAAATTGTATCCTTGGAGCATGGTCGACATCTTCAAGATGTTGAACAGGCTGGGTAAGGAGAGGCTTTAAACTATTTTTTTAAGCGTATTAAAAGCGACTTAATGTGATATTCGCAGTTGATTTGTTATCCTCCTCGTACTTTCCCTCGGGTTTTCTTCAACAATGTTGAGAATGTTTTCTTCAGTTCGTTTATTAAGACCTTCGGATTATGAAAAGAAAATAGATATCCTGAAATAAGCTGCAAAACTGAAAACGACTTTTATTATTTTTTCCATATTTTTTTTATTATTAAAAATATAGTAATGAAAATCGGTAGGGTGATATGATCTATCTGGAATATTAAAACAACTTCCAGGCCTGCTAAATGCACGCCATATTGGATTTATCCACCAATTGATGAAGTATTCAATTTCGAGTTCAACGATGTATATACTTGAGTGAAAAGATTGTATTAAGGACCAAAAAACATTTATTTTATTATTTATTTAGTTTGATCATAGTAGCCATGAAAAATAAATGAAAATTTTGACGTATCTATTTAAAAGTAAACAAACTATTGTTTACTGCTGCATATAAGTGCTCAACTGTTTTTATTATTTATTCGAAATGACACAATATTGAGTAACTGGAAAGTTACGACATTTTTACGTTTTATTATGAAACATTGATAATAAATTAATAAATTAATAGCCGTGTTCGATGGGAAGAAGTATTCTGCGAGTCATGTTTCTTACTGAATCTTGAATTGTTTTACTGGAATTGATTGAGCATTTATGTTATTTTAGCTTGCAATTGTTCGATTCACTGGACTGGTCCATCATAAATCCTATTCTTTGCAAATCCCCAGAGGATATAATCCTAGGGATTTAAACAAGGCGACCTTGATGGTCCTATACATTAGTTCCAATCCAGGAATTGTTAAAACGTTCATCCAAAAATAGTTTAACAATTCCGGCATTATAAGGACCAGCTCCATCTCGCTGAAAACACTTTAAGTTTCTCAATTTCTGAAGAGGTAAATTATCTAAAATTTCTTTAAAATCATTTTGTAGAAAGTTTGAATGTGATTCAACAGTTAAATGTTGTGGATTGAAGTAAGGTCCTAGTAACTGGTCGTGGAGAAGGCCACACCAAATATTTACAGAAAACCGAATTTTTTTATACGTAATAATTGCAAAATTCTTTTTGCAATTAAAGAAATTGGATCGAAGCTATCTTATATAGAAAATTAAATTTAAAATAAAAATTATCTCTTGCGTTTTCTTTGCCAAGTGCGATCCAAACGAGATTTTAAAAGAAAACATAAAAAGCATTTTTTACCGTAAATTTTTTCTTTAGTAGGTTGTGACATTCGTACAATTTATGTTGTTCTATAACATATTTGTTGCCTATTTAAAAAAAAATGGGTTAATGGAGAATTAGTATTTTCGAACCTCTCCTACTGAAGTTTTACAACAAAATAGAACATCATATAGAGTTTTTATTTCTATATTTTATAATTTCATCTAATATTGCATAAAAAATTCGATTAGGTACTTAAAAAGATTTAATTATCCGATTTGACTTTAAAGGCAGCATTATCATGTTGATATAAAGCGATAGGGGAAATAAAATCNATTCGTACAATTTGTGTTGTTCTATAACATATTTGTTGCCTATTTAAAAAAAAATGGGTTAATGGAGAATTACTATTTTCGAACCTCTCCTACTGAAGTTTTACAACAAAATAGGACATCATATAGAGTTTTTATTTCTATATTTTATAATTTCATCTAATATTGCATAAAAAATTCGATTAGGTACTTAAAAAGATTTAATTATCCGATTTGACTTTAAAGGCAGCATTATCATGTTGATATAAAGCGATAGGGGAAATAAAATCATCCCCTAACTCCTGCCGAAACAAGATAAGGACGACTGAATGCCAGACTTAGCACACATAAAATCTGCTAATCCGATTACTTAATATGAGATTTCGCGTGTTTATTTTTTTTCCAAGTGACAGTATCTAGTGAGTTTCCTTAAAATTTCAATTTCGCCCTTATAATCCCGGCTCGGGATCAGGCCCCTGATTCGAGTTGCGTCAACAATTCCCAAATCTGACATGAACCGGTGGGTAGATCCTATCAAGGATGGACAGAGACCTAAACAAACATCAAGTATTATTACATTGTCCGGCGATATTGGTCATTTGTAGATTCCTGGCGTGATAACGAAATCTCCAGTTTGTGTTTACCACTCAGAAGCGATAATGCCCCGAGCTGAATGGAAATACAGGAGATGCTATTTATTAAGGCAATGTGGTGCTTATCTTACATTTCATTCACTGAGAATAAAAAGATTTGCTTTAAAAATTAAAGTAAATGTGGAAATAGCTAAATGTATTGACAAAATGAAGGAAAACGTAAATAATTTGAATATGTTGTTGCGTTATAAAAAATGGAAGAACAATTTCAATATAAAATTTCCACATTCAGTAACATTTTTTTAGAATCTAGATTTGGCAGGAAATAGTATTTAATAGGTCTTGTCAAAATACTGTTACTAAATTATTTGAAGTAATATTTTAGATGTGTTGCACACGAAATACATGATACTTTATAAAATGTATTACTATAATGTAATTTTACTATTTCTGTGTAATTTTACAAATATTGTAAAAATTACAGTGTAAACTTACTTTATGTATTGCATTAGCACAAAGTAATTTTACAATAGCAAGATGTAATATTACTATTTATAAAATCGTAATTGATAAGAACATTACAGTAAAAATGAATTGCCATCTATTTGTACTTCTTTCAGCGTATTTCACGAAAATGTTTTTTGATCTGCTTTTAGCTCATTATCTAAATTACATACAGGGTGTTAATGAACTTATGTCAAAAATTTAAAGGTATGAAAAAGGAGCAAAAAACTGAGTTAACTGATGTCACAAACTTGTATCGGAAGTTTAAGGTCATAGAGAAAATAGCTAATTAAAAATGTGTTTAAAACTGTTTTGGAACTGCTGAAATACACGTATTTTATGGCGGCAAGTACTTACAAAAAATCCTATAACACTTTTTATGAGTTTGTAGGTTTCTTATGAAGCCGGAATGTATTTGAAAGACAGTTTGTAATATATTGTTGTAGTGATTGCTGTGCTGTTGTCGACAGTACATTTAATAGCCGTATTTCCAAGTTTTCTTTTGAAAATGACGCATTTATTTAGCAATCGCGAATATTATACTATGCTCATAATTTATGGCAAAGTAAACGAAAATGCCTACTTGTCAAGTGTACCATGTATATTCAAATATATACTAACTATTGTCTACCTTTCTAGAGTTATAAAAGGGAATATAAGGGCAAAGGGACATTGTTACTATGTCACATACCATCACATAAATAGACATACTGTTATGTTTTATTGATTTGGAAATTTTGAATATATTTTTATCGGTACCGAGACACAAAAGTATCGAATAAATACAAAGTTTGACAGTAGATATATTTAAAATAGTCACTAGCAGAATGTGTACTACGATAATAGACTTAAATGAAAGATGTATACAGATAATATAAGTAAAAAAAGTTGTAAATAATTGAAATATTCACGACAAAACGTCAAGACTGTCAAAGTTATAACTAAATTTGAATTTGCATATTCAA
>NW_019418915.1:9047-10757 GCF_000390285.2 Anoplophora glabripennis | reverse complement strand
GAGTGATTTATTTTTGCACTCATTATTTAGTTAATTAAAAACCAAGTCTGAGTAAAAAATGACTCAATAATAGTTAAATTTAAATCATATTAGAGGAAATGTCAACTTTAAATTGGTTTTGTATATTGAATAGTCAAAAGTGGCTCAATTGATAGTTAGCAGTAACTCGGATTTGAATAAAACTCACTCATTTCTGAAGCAATAGTTTCTCTCAGTTGTTCTCATACTACTAATAGAGTGAAAATATCACTCAATCGGGTGTGGACAGAAATTGGTACATTATTGAGTAAAACTGAAATTTGAGTGAATTTTTTTTACAGTGTATGTATTTTGATTTTTGAAATGTGCCCAAAATTTCCTTCTACACGATGTACAGGATTATTCACTAACGTTCTATCACCCCATATCTTTTTTATTGCATAATGCTTTTTCAGAATTACATACAATATAGCTATAGGTAGGTCTATCTCTAATAATAAGAAAAATATGGTCAAACCAGTGTGGTAACAATAATATGTTTGTAACATATTGAGCTTGTTCTTGTCAAATCTCTTTTATTATTAGAGACTTACAACACATTATGCCACCACAATCCTAATAAAGCTATTCAAATATGTAAAAAGATCTATGCCGTTCTATCAAAAAAATATACAGGGTGTTAAACTTATTAAACGTACTAAGTTTAATTGTTGATAGAGAACTTCATTTTGGACAAAAAAGTTGATGTGAACGTAGGTCGTGAATCGCTTCGTAACCGAGATTCAGGGTGTCCAATTTATTTTTTTTAACTTTTTTGTGAAATCTAAAAAACAGTAAAAACTAATTTCAATAAACTAGATATGTCTTGTGACGACATAATGTCCTTTAAAAATAATCTACAAACGTTTCACTACAACCACCAGTGGCGTGGTAGACGGGTAGTCAGTACCTTTTTTTAAATATAATTACTACGCCTGAGTTTTTTGAAAATTTATGATATTTTTCAAATCACTGATCAATTTTAAACGAAATGCTGTTCTTGTAAAATTCTCATAAAATAAAATGGTTGATCATTGGATTGACCATAAATCCGTAAATTTCATCAACATCCATCGCTTTTTGCAATAATAATGCACTGATTTTTCCGCGTTTGACTTTTATTTTACAATTAACAAATTGATAAAACACGACTTTAGGTACCTTAAATTGTGGACAATTTAATTTCCTTCAACATAAAATAACTAACTCTCCGATAGGTCGTTTAGATTTTCATGGGCAGGAAAAACAATGAAAAAATACGTAATTTTGCGATTCATTTGCAATTTGCCAAATTAACGTCCCTTCTTTCGAATTAGTTTTTTGATGTTATCATTCTAAATACCCTTCACCCTCATAAAGTGCAATAAAATGTCTATTAATAACTGTTTTATGTTCAAATTCTAATTTGACTTTACTGAAACCTTCGAAATCATATTTTTTTTCCGCGCTGATGCAGAGAGATCTAACACTATTAACCGCTCTCCATAAATATTTTATGTGCTGCTCAATTCGTATCTTTTTATTGCCACAGCTGTTAACAATGACACTTAGACTAGGCGGTATCTGTTTTGGTTTGGGTGAATCGTATATCCACGGAGATTTTTGGCTTTTTGGCTTTAAAATATCACTAGAAATGAAAATTTTTCTATGCGCATAAAAAAAACGTGGGCTTAACTTTTGGCGGCACAATAT
>NW_019418915.1:0-7430 GCF_000390285.2 Anoplophora glabripennis | reverse complement strand
GATCGAGGCCTTTTCGAAATTTTTTAACATATTGTGCCGCCAAAAGTTAAGCCCACGTTTTTTTTATGCGCATAGAAAAATTTTCATTTCTAGTGATATCAAAAAGCCAAAAATCACCGTGGATATACGATTCACCCAAATATGGCTTTTTGAAACAGATACCGTCTGGACTAACTGGTTAGCTGTTATTATTGCCTGAGAAAATATTTCGTATTAACAATTTTTTGACAAAAGAAAGTAATTTTGAGTAGTTGGAAATTAGTTTTGATGACTTCTACAACCTTAAGTATGACGTCACCTTCAGTCATTCTGGATCTCTCTGTATAACCGGATTTCAAGTTAACGAACGGATTTTTTCTTAGATCCTCGTCGTCAGATCCTCCCATTTCGTTCTGGAGAGCGACGCCGGGACGAGACCGGACTTTTTAAAATCCTCGAGCAAACTCTCGTACGCCATTAAAGGAGAGGAGGCCTTAAAAAGGCGAACTGGAAATAATGAGCTGGATACTTCGAGTATTTAGTAAAAAGACTCCCGGTGATCGAAATACTCTTAATCTTCTTACGGCAGACAGGAGGCTTCTCCTATAATATAACAATTAAGGAACAGGAATCTGGGACGCTGATTAAAAAGAACTCCGGTTTCTAATTAAAAATAGTAATTGGAAGTTTTTCTGTCGGGCGTGCCTTTTTTGCAGCCAGTGGCGCTGTTAAAAGACGCAGGGTTTAGGAGAGACTCAGTAGGTAAAAAATAATATATTAAACATTGAAGAAGAATTCTCAAACTTCTATTTAAGGCGACAAAAGACAAGACGTCAAAAGATATATATTTTTTTTAATTTAGTTAAAAAGGTATCCCAATACGGATATCCCCAAGAAGAAGTATTAAAATTATACAAACAATCTGAATAAATTTGAGGATACATTCAATGGGAAAGGTATCCTAACATATTTTTTTGTTAAATAAAAAAAATAATGAAAGTGCTTTAAAATTTTATATATTTAGTCATTACGACATCTGAAACACATAGTATCACATATACCACATGCGAAAATTGTGATATCTTAAAATAAATTATATGCTCTAAATATGGACATTAAATTAAATTTTATAGAACAAAAAGGGCGCATGTTTTGAAATATACATATAACTTGTAAAATGGCTTTTTAAAACCCAAACTGACTTTCGATATGTGGAAATTACATCACACTAAATCGAAGTAAATGTCATTATTGAGTGACCCCACCTCTTTCTATGGTTATCGTGCGTTGTCTTTGTCTATTCCCATCGTCCCCATTAGGTCATCTCATTGCGTGGTGTTTGGCGTGTACTGTGTAAATTGATACATTATTGAGAGAAATTGAGTGAAAATAAGTTCAATTTTTCTTATGACGATCACACATGACTATCAACGATGACACTAAACGAATAGCAGAATGTTTGTCACTATNATTTAATAACTGTTACAAGTCACACGACACTTCATCAAGAAAATTGTTCGTGGAATTTGCTTAATTGGGGCGTTCTTGCCGGTATTTATGCGGTATTGCTCAACATTAGTTCTTTCAATATCATTTTCCTTTAATGGAAATACATCGTGGGCAATTTCTTGATTGACTTCTTCAGGTTGCAGCGATGACTTGAATCAGTTAACAAAATTCTGAAAGTTGTCAACTACTTTTGCAGGACTTCGATAAGATGTTGGCGGTTCTATAATATTAGTAAGAACCATCTCTAAAATTGTCTTCAAAATTTAATTTTGTTTTCTGTATCGACACATGATTCAGTTTTCATCACCTCTTTAATCCAACAGTGGTCAATAATATATGACGAATATTGCATATTACTTTTTCTGGTTCAACAATTTTCAGGCTGACTTCCATGTTATCGATTTAGACGTTTCGACAGACATATATTTACGTACAGTAGCCGAAAATCTAAAAATAAACACTTGTATATGATAAACGCATATTATTGGGCTGTTATAAAAAGAGACGATCCAATTATGCTGATCAGATAGACTGGAAAATAAAGGACCACTAAGTTGTTTGTACAAAATAAAACAATCAAAACAGACCACACTTGGAGAAACGAACGTGGCCAAACTATAACGGGTTTTAATCAGTGATGGCAAGCAAACCACCTAAGATGAGCGACTAATGATATAAATAATATGCCTTATTAAGTCAATAAACACGATTATAATCCTGTCAACAACTTATTCGAAGTGGGCGAATCTTACAAAGCAATT
Source organism: Anoplophora glabripennis (assembly GCF_000390285.2). NCBI lineage: Eukaryota > Metazoa > Arthropoda > Insecta > Coleoptera > Cerambycidae > Anoplophora > Anoplophora glabripennis. The sequence continues at coordinate 5,181 of NW_019418915.1, read as the reverse complement.
TGTCAAGTGCGCGTATGCATTTATGTGTATAGTTAACGATACAATTAATCACTGTGGCCCGTATGACTCTTTGTTTTCCACGACCTCTAGATTGGAACTTAAAATTAGGTTTGGGATCGGTTTGAAAAATTTTGTTTACCTTCGGTCGTTCATTCACCTCCTGCAATTCAAAATTAATGAATGTGCAAATCTGGAACACCTGTTCAATAANATACATCGTGGGCAATTTCTTGATTGACTTCTTCAGGTTGCAGCGATGACTTGAATCAGTTAACAAAATTCTGAAAGTTGTCAACTACTTTTGCAGGACTTCGACAAGATGTTGGCGGTTCTATAATATTAGTAAGAACCATCTCTAAAATTGTCTTCAAAATTTAATTTTGTTTTCTGTATCGACACATGATTCAGTTTTCATCACCTCTTTAATCCAACAGTGGTCAATAATATATGACGAATATTGCATATTACTTTTTCTGGTTCAACAATTTTCAAGCTGACTACCATGTTATCGATTTAGACGTTTCAACAGACATATATTTACGTACAGTAGCCGAAAATCTAAAAATAAACACTTGTATATGATAAACGCATATTATTGGGCTGTTATAAAAAGAGACGATCCAATTATGCTGATCAGATAGACTGGAAAATAAAGGACCACTAAGTTGTTTGTACAAAATAAAACAATCAAAACAGACCACACTTGGAGAAACGAACGTGGCCAAACTATAACGGGTTTTAATCAGTGATGGCAAGCAAACCACCTAAGATGAGCGACTAATGATATAAATAATATGCCTTATTAAGTCAATAAACACGATTATAATCCTGTCAACAACTTATTCGAAGTGGGCGAATCTTACAAAGCAATTTGTCAAGTGCGCGTATGCATTTATGTGTATAGTTAACGATACAATTAATCACTGTGGCCCGTATGACTCTTTGTTTTCCACAACCTCTAGATTGGAACTTAAAATTAGGTTTGGGATCGGTTTGAAAAATTTTGTTTACCTTCGGTCGTTCATTCACCTCCTGCAATTCAAAATTAATGAATGTGCAAATCTGGAACACCTGTTCAATAATGTAGAACGGTATTTAGTGAATGAATTTTTTAATACTGTAAGTTTTTAATAAATTAGATCTGTATGTTATTAGTGTTAGTGTGGGGAGCTGGAGCGTAATTAATTGCTTCATAATGTGAAACAAATTTATAGCTTTTTAACATCACACACACACATATATAATTTTGGACACATGAACAACTGTTTTAAGATTTCATGGTTTATAAAACTTGAAAGGATATTCATTAGTTCATTACTGAATATTTTAGATGTTTGTAAATGTTATTTCCATCTAAAATTTGTCTTGCTTACCAAGAAAAGCATTGCAAAGTGGGGCAATCTACGCGAATACGCAATGATCACATAAGAGGTCATTTAGTCAAGCAAAATACTTCAGTAGATTAAGGAAATATTTAGAAATTAAAGAGAAATATTATGGATTGGTTGTCTCTGATCTGATACTAAGTTTTTCAGGTTTTGCTGAAGAAGAGAACGATATGTCTCGCTAACGTCAAGAAATCTACGATGTTGCTTTCTTTTCTCATCATTATTTAAGTAGATAACCCTATTCTTCTTTTTTATTTACTTGATATAAATGAAGACTTTTTGTCGATAATTTCACGCATTTTCAAGCTTAACTTCCGCTTATAATAGTGATCTGACATATTTAACGTACATACATGTGTATTTTTGTACTAAATAACGAAAACAGCATTTCGCAAAGGTTCACCGAAATAAATCAAAGTAAACCACTTTTAACTAATGCATTACGCATTAGCATGCTCTCTAATGTCACAATACGTCGTATTGCAAATTGTTACTTGAAACAGTTGGAAATTATCCAAAACANTGTACTAAATGACGAAAACAGCATTTCGCAAAGGTTCACCGAAATAAATCAAAGTAAACCACTTTTAACTAATGCATTACGCATTAGCATGCTCTCTAATGTCACAATACGTCGTATTGCAAATTGTTACTTGAAACAGTTGGAAATTATCCAAAACAGGATTCTATAAATAGAATTGTTTGCAAGATTAAATGATGACAATGAACCAAATCATTTGATAAAATCTGATAAGAATCGAAAAGAAAATAACATTTTTAAACAAATTTTCTACACCTAAATAACGACCGGTTAATTAAACTGGATTACTGATTATATTTCGGTTTATCCAGTAAACTTCTAATCCAGCGACATCAATAAAAATGCTTGATAATTTAGGACCATAACAGTTTTTACNATCGAAAAGAAAATAACATTTTTAAACAAATTTTCTACACCTAAATAACGACCGGTTAATTAAACTGGATTACTGATTATATTTCGGTTTATCCAGTAAACTTCTAATCCAGCGACATCAATAAAAATGCTTGATAATTTAGGACCATAACAGTTTTTACATAACCTAAAAAATGGGAAAGAATGTCGAAGGTGGGAAATTAATTGTTGCAGCTACGAAACCAACACAATTCTCTTATTTTCGAGGGTGTTGAATTCGAATTTGAGGTCTGTTGAATTTCTAACCCTGTGCATCCCCCGCAATTGGTCAAAAACCACCACTTTTTTATTTCGGGCCTCAGTGATGAACTTTATCCCCCTCCCTCCATCCCTTCATCTCCGAGGATGCTGATCACGAATATGATAGTCACGACCCTCCTCAACCTTTGAAAGGGCCAAAACTACTATGAATCTTCCATAAAATCAGATCTTTACTTATTTTTAACAGTGTGTACATCTTCCTTGCAATTAAAACAATTTTCAATAAGAATTCTAGGCACTTATAACTTCTCGATTTTGCTTGATATTGCTTCCTTAGCCAACTTGATTTGATATCGCATTTTTGTTTTAAATCGATTCTTCTAGGTAAAATTCTGACACAATCGATGTCTTCTAAACATCTCCAGTTGCATTTGTAAGCATGGTTGGTGACTGTTTAAAACTATGACCTGTATACTCCAGCGGATTAGGCAATCCAATATATCTAACAACTTCGCTTGGTACTCTAAAAGGCGTCTATCGGTTAAACAGAACTCTTCCCAACATAGTAACAAACATCACGTATTGTTGTTAGTGACCTAAGGCTGGCGTATTTACTATAAACTTCAACCATAATTTCCAAGCCCCTCATTTCGTCGTCAATAATAATAATGAAAATTCAATACAACATATTACCATATCGTCCATTTTACTAATATTCATTTTATAAAACTCTATCTCTCTCTCTCTATCTCTATAAAAGGTGTCTTAAGGGGGTTTCTCGCCAAAAAGCGTAGCACTGTGAGATTCCACATGTCATAAAACCCCTGTGTACCAAATTTAGTGATTCTCGTACAACATGGTTTTGAGATATAAAAAAGACTTCTTAGGGGCAGATTTCAGGGGGCTGTAACACCGAAAGAGGGGGCCAGTTAGCAAAAAGAAAAAATAAGGATCCCCTAAATTTGTCTAAAGAATCTATGACCAAATTTTGTTGCATGAATTTCGGGACACCCTGTATATGTATTATTAAACAAATCGTTTAAATTTGTATTATTTTATCTTTGCTAACCACATTTGATATCTTGGTGCGATATTCTACAGATTGCCTCTTCATATAAGCAACTAATTTTGAAAGTTGTTGTCTTTTTTAGCAGTCAGACTCGAAGGCTTGGTATGATTTACTCTCCAAAAAAAAACAGTGAGCATCACTTTGACATTGGATCGTGACTGACGTGCTTTCTTGTGGCGTGGATATCCTTTGACAATCCGTTATGATCCATTGAATAAATTAATGTTTCATCATTATTAGATTGTTAAAAACGTCCATATGTTTTTCTTTATGTTGTTCGCTCAAACGAGGAACAAATTTTGCTGCAACTCGATGCATGTTCAATTTTTCAGTCAAAATTTCATAACATGACCCAATTGAGATGCTAACCTCTTCTGCAATTTCTCTGACAGTCAATCAGCGATTCGCATGCAGCAGATCTTTGACTTTCTGAAAATGAGAGTCATCAGTTGAAGTCTAACGGTAAGCGCAGACACAGCTACTTTTGCTGCGCTGCAACATGAAAAACTGCGCAACTCCAGTGAATCTTCGTGTGAATATCTATGCAACCTACAAAGTAGCGCATACAGCATGGTTGCATGCAATATTTTCGTATCTCCACGCATTGTAAATGTAGCTTGGTGTGATCAGAATTTTTAGAAGTTGCAGCCGTTAGAAATAATATCAAATCTATTGAAACTTTTGCAGCAGGTTGCGTGTACATTTATCGTGTACAGTGTCGCATAGATATGTCTGTTTCTACTATCTAGTATCTATTTGCATCGTAATGTACATACATCTACCTAGGGAATCATTATATTTTGCAAGTTAGGTTGATGTGATTTTACTAATTTTTTGGCTGACGTTTACGTCTTTCTCGTTTCAATAATACAGTTAATAAACTGTAGCTAGTACTGCTTGATCACGAGCACTCATATTGCAAAATCTATCTAGGCGTTTTTCGTATCTAATATATACCTAGTTTGACAACGACACGAAGCCAACAACGGCACCACTGATAGTAGGAAAAGCACTTTAAATGCTGCAGCTGTAGCAAAAACAGCCTGCTATGTGTGAATAGTTTCGCAGTCTTTTATTGCACTTGCAGTTTTAACGGATAGCTACAGTATGAAAAGTTACATGCTGCTCGCTACTTTTGGGATACGTGTGAATGCAATACAAAACTTTTGCAGCCGCAATTCTTTAACTGCGCAACATATGTAGCTGTATCTGCTCTAACCTTAAGAACGTTCTGGTCGAAGATCATCTTCAATTGATGACCATTTTTAAATCGTAAAAACCATTCGTAACATTGCGTACGACCCAGAACAGCATCACCTCCTGTTTCAGAAGTTGAATCGTTTCCTTGAAAGTTTCACAAATATGCATAAAAAATTACCTTCATCAAATCAATCATCAAATGAAATATACGTTAAGAAATTCCTAATATTAATTTTATTATGTGAATGCTAAATCTCACACTGAAATACTTTACCACTACACTAAATACATTCTTTAATGTAACATTTCAACTACCGTTTTCAATATTGCATTTGTGCATAAACTACAATGTTAGTATTATTTATTAA
>NW_019418914.1:9773-10823 GCF_000390285.2 Anoplophora glabripennis | reverse complement strand
ATGTTAAAAGTAGACTTTTTATAGTAACGCTAGCACCCCTCAATAAATAAGTAGTTGAGCTTAACTCAAATAGAAAATATAAAAGGAAATTGGTCACAGACCTAGATTTTATTAGATTACTGTATCCACAAGTGATAGGGAATATTTTAAACTAATTGTAAAAGGAAAAATTGTTGTAAGTAATGTATTGTAATTGTAAGTGTTTGTACCTAGGATTTTAAAGTGTTAAGTAGGTAAAAGGGTCTTTGGCAACTAAAAATGGGGGTGTGGCGTATTGATAGATGCGCACATGCGCAGATATGTATATAAATACGAGGCAAGCTGGGTGACGGCCTCTCTCTCGGTATGTACCCTGACGAACGTAAGCGCAATAAAAGGTTAACCAAGTATACAGAGTTTCTCTTAATCCTGCTATTGCTTGAGCTGGCTAAACGTGGCCCCAAAACGTTATAATTACATATTTTGAAAATTTATCAGTTTTGTCTAAAGCTCAATTTGGTTTCAGGAAACATAAATCAACTCTATCCGCACTAATGCNAATATTTACAATAAATTTATTAATTCTTTCGGCAGTGACAGTGTCGTGGATATGACTTACTCTCGTTTCTATCGTTTAGCTAAAAAAATATTGATTACACATTGTTTTTATAGTGTTTCTGATTTTATGAATTGTACTGACCTTGTTTAAGAGAATTGGGATACGTGCATGGATTCCTCTTCTCTTTTTTAGTTTGTTTTATACATTTCTTTGTTTTTTGATGACTGACTTCAAATGTACTGTTTGTATATACTGGTGGTCAATAAACTCTCTCTCTCTCTATTATTATTATTATTATCATTATCATTATTATCATTATCATTATTATCATTATCATTATTTTTAATAAAAGTATCCTATGTTACTTCTAATACTTCCAAGAATATGTGTACAAAGTTTCATGATGATCGGTGAAGTAGTTTTCGCGTGAAAGCGTAACAAACAAACTTATATTCACATTTATAATATTAGTTGGGATTAGGATATTATTATATTATTATATATTATTATTA
>NW_019418914.1:2854-3414 GCF_000390285.2 Anoplophora glabripennis | reverse complement strand
TTTTAGTTCCGATCGCACTTTTAGTTCCGATCGCTGGGATCCCACTTCGCATTGCAAACTCCTTGGTATTTATCTTGATACCAAGTTGAACTGGTCTCCGCAAGTTGATTTTGTCTGCTCAAAGCTGTCATCACAATTGTTTTGTTTAAGACAGTTAAGGAAAGCACTAACCTGTGATATCCTTCGCGAGGTGTACTATGCTTTAATACACTCCCACTTATCATATGGGGTATTGCTATGGGGTAATTCCTCTTCTGCCAATAAAGTATTCGTACTCCAAAAACATGCAATTCGCATAATTCAGGGAGCAAGGTGTGGTATACCTTGCAAAGTTTTATTTAAAAAATTCGGGATACTGCCACTGCCTTCTCTTTTCATTTTTGAGACAGTGTTGAAATTACACCAACAACGGCATAATATCCCTAGACATTCGGATATTCATAATTATAATACTCGACATGCCGGTCATTTGGTTCCTGGGTTTTCTCGACTAAAAACTACTCATAACAATAAGCTTGATTTTAATATTTACAATAAATTTATTAATTCTTTCGGCAGTG
>NW_019418914.1:0-1727 GCF_000390285.2 Anoplophora glabripennis | reverse complement strand
TCGAGATTTTTCAATTTTTCAATTGGCAATTTTGACATGATATTTTGGTCACCCTGTATAACGTAGGCCAGTTTTTGGAGCATGATTCGGAAGAGTCATCCTTACTAAACATCTGATAAAAAAATGGGCTTAGTAGCTATTAGTATAACCTGTCAGTATCAGAAAATGTAAGCAGCCAATATCGACTAGAAAAACCTTTCAAGCGAGATATCTCAAAAACTGTGAATATTTGAATAGATCTATTCTACACAAAGTACCCTTTATTTTTTATGTAGAATCCGAAAAAAATATAAAAAATGTGTGTCCATTTAAAAAAACCAAGTTGGTGTCTAGCCAGAAAAAGTGGAACACCTTGTGTAGTTGAATATATTTTTAATTTGTACATTCCGAGAAATTTGGCAACACAGTAAAAAGAAAAATCCATATACTCCTAATTTTAACATAGATATTGGACTTTCCCGCACTAGTGGGACACGCTGCTTAATTGGACTATAATGACTTCACTATCTTCAACTTCGAACAAAATTCACCTGAATAACCCTCATATTATAAGTATTAATTTATACTTCCAGAAGTATAAAACAAAAATTTCTTTTAGGAAGGTCACAGCAATCTTAGAATCCTTTTTGGATCTACATTTTTGGAATTGTTTTTTGTGCATAACTTGTTACTCCAAATATGTGATTGAAATTTTCTTATATCGTGTCTATTTCGTAAAGGGCAGACAGTTCAAAAACGAGTGTTTAATAGTGACAAAATAAAAACAAATAAAACAATGAATTAATCTATTCTTTATAAAAAAGCTTGTTCTAAAACCATGTTTAGTGAAATTTTAATGATTTTAACAATATAAATCTAAGCTAAATTTATATTACTTTTTGAGAGCAAAAATTAATATAAGGAAATAAATCACTTAAAAATAATTTGCATACCAAAATATTGGGAAAGCCATAAAAAAATCTGGATAAAGGAATCAATGGATAAGGTGTAAGGGAACTGAGGTGTAAACACTAAAATAAGAAGATAGCTGACATTAATAACTTATCAATAATAAAAATTTTGTTACCTTAGTTTCAAAATCTGAAAAATCAGCAAATCCTCCATTGGATCCAAAAGGGTCACTGCCGAAGGCATCTGACTGCATATTTTTCTTAACTGCAGGTGGTTGAGAAGGTCTTGGAGGAGCAGGCCTAGGAGGTGGTTGTTTACTTTTCTTTGGAGGTAAAGCAGGACTAGGACTTGTTGGTCGTGGTGGCACAGAGCTATCTCTTGTTGGAGCATGTAATATTGCAAATGGATCACATCCAAATGGATCTTTATTTGGCTAAAAATTGTAAAATTTTATTACGAAATATTTTCTTTTTCCTAAGTTTGCAATCAAATTTCAAATTAACTGCTTTCAAATTGAAACTGTAAGTACAGATTTGATAAACATATTTGCCTATTTTTTCTGAAAAGGTATTACTCATTATAAGAAAACGGATAGAAAATAAAAGTTTTAAAAAAGTAATTCAAATTAATATACTAAATAAAAGTTATTGTTAGGTACCGCTGAAAGCACAGCATATTAAATAGAGATTCTCATATTTTGAGGAAAATATTCATAGTGGAGTACTGATTATAATTTTCAACATTAAGAAAACTTCTTTTAGTCCAAATAAATAGTGAAATAGTTCATTGAAATTTAGATTTATTTGACCTAGATTACTGGATATTCAAACATATAT
>NW_019418913.1:0-10706 GCF_000390285.2 Anoplophora glabripennis | reverse complement strand
ATGTATAAAATCAATAATAAAGTTTATAAAAATAAAGTTCGGTTATTTTCTGAACAGTCCTCGTACCTAGATCTCCTTTTCTTTAGAGTACTGGGACAATACCAAATAACTAAATATTGGAATAAAATTTTAACGTTTGCAAAAAGTATTAAAAAATAATTTAATATATAATATACCTAGTTGTTTTCAAGATATGCGTTTTCTTTTAAAATTAAATGTTATTTACACAATGTTAATCATTATTTTACCAAATTCACAAAATTTGTGTGCAACTGATGATGCTATAAAAATTAATTAAAATGTTGGTAGAGGAAAAGAGATTAAATATTACCCGACAATTTTTGTAAAACAAAGTGTGAAACATTGTTAATTTTTCAAGTGAATCATTTCTTTAACAATGTAACACAATAATGGGTCTCCTTGATAACTTAAAGGATGGTTAATGGGGTACTCTACCAGAAAGTAATAATTAAATTGCCTATTGTATCATAGAATTTTTAAATGAATTATACCCACCTATTGGAATTGCATTTGGGGCAAGACATACAGCTTTATTTTTATAAAACATCGATGTAAATGAAAATACAATCTTTGTACGATTGCCCTGAATTAATATCAAAAGGAACTGAATGTAATCCATTTGATAATACAACTTATATGATCAATAGAGGGCTTAAATATGCTGTATTCCTTAAAGGAAGATTAAGTAATTACAATTTTTTAACTAAATACTTATACGTATTATGAAAATAGTTATATTCATTCTTTTGTGATTTGAAATGTGATGTTTTCTTTGGTATTATAGTTCTACATTAGTTCATATTAAAAACGGGATATGTTAATATAAAGATATATTTATCGCCCTATACTATATTATACCTTCCTTTTTACTAAACAAAATTAATTCATCAGCAGGCACTAAAATATAGATAGAAATATATTTCTATGTTTCATATAGATCAACCTCATTTTTGCACGGAAATGTAAGTTTTACTAGTGTGCGATGCACTAATAGTACTCGTATAAATGTGACCTTCATGGTGATGACTACAGTCAACTCTGCTTCATTTAAATTCATGGCATTGTGTCTTGGGCGTATCATATATGATACAATGCACTTATTAGAGGTACCTTCATGAATATACTTGTATATTATCTACAAATGAAACAGACATTATATTCACCGATTCAATTGATTTAGTGATAACTAAGTTATTCTGATATGTATTGATCTGATCTTAATTTTAGAGCTACTTCATACCAAAAGAAGGCTTCCTAGCTGGTCTGACTTTGAATCACGAAAATGTTACATTAAGACCAGAATATGAAGACATTTTAAGGTTTTACGGATATGATACTGCTACATTCAATAACGCCTTGTATCCTCAACCAGAAACATCAGAGGCGCCAGAGACAACGACTGGAGAAATCACCACGATAGAATCACAGGTCACGACTGAATCACAGGTCACGACTGAATCACAGGTCACAACAGAAATAGGAAGAAACGATGCTATGGAGATGACAACAGAAGCCATTACAGCATCTACGGTACCTTCAGAAACGACGACATTAGTAGTATCTACTGAGAAAGCTACAACACTGCCAGAGACAACTAGTATAAGGACTATAGAGGAAACAACATTATCAATTGAACAAAGTACAACTACTGCACTACCACTAACTACTGAAACAAAAACAACAGAGGTAACAACTGTACAAGTAACTACAATCGCAATTGAGCCCACTACTGAAAAAGTGACCACTCCAATAACTGAAGGAAGTACAACTCCAAGTTCTGTAACTAGTTTGTTGACAACCACACAAGACAGTACTTCTGAAAGAGATATTACACTATCAATTAGTACTACGGAAGAAACTTCTACAACTGAGGTGGCAAATATACCGGAGGTTTTACCTTCTTCTGAATTACCAACGAGTACAAGCACTGTGGAATCAACGGAAGCAGGTACAAGCATTCGTAAGTTCTTCATAGTCATATTTTCACAAACTTTACTTTTTTAGATACCACTAATTTACCAACAACATTACTGACATCAACGCAGAGTAGCAGTTCACTCTCTTCGGAGACAACTATTGGCAGTACTATCCCTGACTTAACCTCTACAACAACAACAGAACCTGTTACTAATACAGATGTTTTCACGCCAACCACAACTATAATTGAAGATTCTGTAAGCACCCTTTTTACAGAGAGCACTACCACTCAACCTGTTGTTACTGATACGACTACACCTTTTGCTACAGACTCAACTACAGTTAATACTACTCCAACTGACACCAGCACTGAAAAGGATAATAAAGATAATGAAATTGACAGTACTGATGCCTCTGTAGATGATGTTGGATTCGGTGGCATTTCCAAGCGAAAGGTACGATCTGGTGCGTCTAGAATTAACCAAACCAATGTGGTGCAACTTAACATAAGAAATTCAAATTTTGAGTTTAAAAGGAACAGTCGATCCGTAGTCGACTACTTACTAGCAAGGTACTACGATGATCAGTTCAATTTTCATAATCCTGAGCCCTACGTTCCAGACGAACAACCAAGTTTTCTTATTTACGGTAAATACAGGGAATACAACATTAATTTTATGAAGTACAACACTATACTTCCCTTTCATTATGAGCCGCATTTGAACGCTTTGGCTTTAAGTTTTCCCTTGGACAGCACCAAATACTACCTTTTGTTGCTACTACCAGTGGATGACACTGGCATCGATAAGCTGATATGCGATTTGCGTTTAAATGGAAGCTTAAAATATATCATCGCAAATCTGAAGTACAGGCATGTTATTGCCACGATACCTAGCTTCAATCTGAAGGGTTATGTCACTCTGACTCCCAGTTTTCAAAAGGTAAGTTTTACATTTATGGAAATGTTATTAAATCGTACTGGGTAGCTGATCATCTAAAGGAAGTTTCTCCCACACAGTTTTTGTGTTTTGTCTGAATACTATTTTTATTAATAAAAAAACTATATGTAACGATAACCAGTAGTTCAGTAGTTTGCCATCAAAAAACAGAAATCATTTAGATTGATCAGGTTTATCTATTTTAGTTGCGATCCCATCATGACAAGTTAAAACATGTTATTTCTTATTAACATATGTTCATGTTATTATTTCTGTTTGCTGCATTTATATTCTTTATGATTGCAGTTGGGCATAAGAAAAGTTTTCGAACCAAGACAAGCAGATTTTTCACCGATGACAAGTCAAAGGGGAATATACGTAACCAATATTGAGCAAGCCATTACCGTAAATATAAGAAATTATGTAGACCCAAATGCTATTCCAGATCATAGTAAGTATCTGCATAATTTTTCGTAAACAAACTCAGAGTGAAAATGTTATACACTATAAAACACTGAAAAAATCTAATAAAACCGCTGACATGTTGTTAAACGCGACAATAAATTTCAGTTTATTACCCCTAATTGATGGTTCGTTTGTCTTTGCTTTTATAATTCAGGCATCGTAAAGGTATTAATATTTAATCAGTTGTGGTGAATAACATTGAAAGGCTAGCCGATGACTATCTTCTGAAACCACGGTTTCACCTATTGGCACTTGGAATGTCTAGCAGTGTTATTGACCTTGTACATTTTGCAACATTAAGTTCTTCAATCAATTCTGCTTGATGATAATATCCTTTAGACGGTTAATTTTTTACGAGCAGATTACAAAAAAGTGTTTTAATTATTTAGTTATTTAACTGGGAAGACCAGAAATAATTTTACCCACATTACGGTACATTGTTTTAGCGTTATTCTAATAGCTTTTATAAAAAAAGCACTTCATCACATTTTTATATTTATTTAAAGATTTGCCTTTTTAAATCACAGCTGGCGATTAAATTTCATCAACCTCATAAGAAGTGTGCGGAAAGTTCCAAACAAACATAAATGGACAAACAGGTTTAAAAGAAATGCAGTGAATAAATTCAAAATAAGAAGAGTTTCTTCTTGGAAGTCGATAATCAATTGCTTGTGGCAAAATATGCGATCGCTATATTTCTTTATACACATAAAATGTCATTAATACACGAACGATCATCGGCGCAAGAGGTCAATACTCGAGATCCATTTTCAAAAAATTAATATTAAGTCTAAAACAAAATGCATATTTTTTCTCATTGATAGTGTTTCTTCTGAAATATATATACATTATGTGTTCATTCAAGCTTATGATTATTGGTTTAACTCAACTTGTCATTTTCCAATTTAACTGCAGAAGGTTCGGAAAAAAAAATCCGACATTGACAAGTGATGACAAACATTTAACTAACTATACAGTAATTTTCTTGTCATTCTACCATCAGCGACTAAAGTTAATTTAGAAGGAATGGAAGTTTCATTTCGAGACACAGGTGTAACAGTGATGTTGGGACAAATTTTAAAGAAATCTCGTTGAAATAAACNTTCATTCTGTAGGTTTTTGTTTTAAAAATTTAGTCGGTTAACTTCATTTAGAAGCATCTTTTTCCATAACATTATTTATTTATTAACTGATTTCAACAACCTTATTTTATCAGATATTATTATTCAAATTTATGACTAAAGTGCTAAAAGAACGTTATTATTAAATACTTTTTTGAGGGTAAAAATGCCAATGGATTTTTATACAAAATTTTTTGAAGTATTTATTCTCTACAGTACCAGTATAGAGTATTTTTTTTAACCTCAACTGAAAAGTAAAAAATTCCTACATTTGTGTTTTGAAGTAATAAGTAATTTTTACCTTAAAAAATGTCGGTTAGCCATAGCTTTTGAATTATAAAATGAAGAGGTCGCCGGAATCAGTCATTAAATAAAAAAGTTACGAATGAGATGAGACCTGAAATCGAACACAGCATATGTTCTCTTATACGAGAACAAACAAAGCGATTTTGTAATTTAAGGTGACAAAATATTCTCCCCGTAAATCAAAACATTTGTACGTAATAAAAATAGGTTAACCGTTTAATTACTAATGTTGACGCAATTAACCTTAAAAAAAACAGAACGCCCTCAAACGCGTTGCGAAACAATTAAAATGAAAGAAATGCCTCGCTTCTTCCGGTGAATAATTGTCTGATAATTGCAGATATTGTTCAGGTTAAACACTAAGCAAGACTGTCGAATTACAAAACGTCTCATTAAGTTTAAGCAAGCATCTCTGGCAAATAATCTAAAAATAAATGCCAACGTTTCAGTCATTCAGTCAAGGAAACAATTAAATGTTACCCTCTTTCACAGGAAACTTACACCGGTATGACCCGGTGCACTTCAAGGCTGACCATCCTTTTCTGTACTTCGTCATCGACTCAGACATCCACGTCACCCTCATGGCAGGCAAGATCGTCAACCCCCTTAATTCCAGGATTAGTTAAGTCTAGTCTAGGATACGTTCTAAGCTATACTACATTTGTACATATCAATAAAGTATTTTTTGTAATGAAGTGTTATTACTGTAAAAAATTTACTTTTTGACAGTCGGAGTACACTTAGCTGTGTTAACCAAAATAAGTATTTAGTACAAAAATACACATATCAATAATTATAATTAACAATTCGAAAAATTAATATTTTTCCAAATCAATACGTATGATTTTTTTTCAGTTAATGTTTGGGAGAGGAACGTCGTTATAAGTTTTGAGAACAAGAAAAAAATAGTTAAGCTGTATCACCCTGTATCTTAAAATGTTTGCGGACGTATGTCCATACAAACTTATTTTTGGCCAAAAAATGGCCTACACAGTTACTATAGAATTTCTTTTTAAAAAAAGACGTATATTTTATTATTACCAAATTTTTTAGGTGCTTGTGGTATTTGACTTAAAGAATAACAGGTGAGCGATTCACCCCTAAAAAAAAAAGACATGAACCGACTAAATTTTATTAACATATGTTCATGTCATTATTTCTGTTTGCTGCATTTATATTTTTTATGATTGCAGTTGGGCATAAGAAAAGTTTTCGAACCAAGACAANGCGGTTAAATATTGATAATCTTTTGATATAAATAGCTGCGAAATAGAAAAAATATGCAGTGGAATATTTATAAACTTCAAACACAAACTGACATTTGTTACTATAGTTGGTCAATCTAGGGACTTTAGTATTTATAAAATTGCAGGTCGCCCTCTGCTAGTGTGACCGAATTAAAAATATCTAATCGAGTGGCTGTGCATATGTACCACTCTGCTAATTGTCGTGTATAATCTACAGAGCGATACTTTTTTTGGAATCACAATAACAAGTAACCACACAAGGAACCACAACCAAGTAAAACTCAAGTCCGTCTTCCATCTACCATAAAACATATAAAACAAATTTAATGAGTGGCTAAAAAAAATAGTTAAGCTGTATCACCCTGTATCTTAAAATGTTTGCGGACGTATGTCCATACAAACTTATTTTTGGCCAAAAAATGGCCTACACAGTTACTATAGAATTTCTTTTTAAAAAAAGACGTATATTTTATTATTACCAAATTTTTTAGGTGCTTGTGGTATTTGACTTAAAGAATAACAGGTGAGCGGTTCACCCCTAAAAAAAAAAGACATGAACCGACTAAATTTTTAAAACAAAAACCTACAGCATGAAACTTTTTTTATTTTATAGTGTATTTTTCTGATAATTTACGTATCTTTTTTTATATTTTTCGACGTGGTCACTCATTTGTTATAAATAAAAAAGTTGTAAAAAAAAATACTCGCCGAATGGCGTTGAAAATAGTTTTTAATAATAATAATCGTAAAATGGGCCAAAATAAACACTTTTTGTTCTTTGACAAAAATTCGAAAAATGCTTTGTTTCCGAGATATTTACAATTTAATGTGAAAAGTGACGAAATCGACAAACCTTCGGGATTTTTTCTCAAAAACCACTGAACAGATTTTAATTCTAAAAAATGCATAATAATCGGCGGATTTTCTACTTTAAGATATATTTTTTTTGGTATGGATCAACACGCGTGTCAAAAAATGACATTTTTAACATCAAAAATGACAATTAAATGCCCACTTTTAACAGTTTTGTAGAAAAAAGTCTTTTAAAGAAAATTATGATAACACTTTTAAATTTACAAATTTAAATTTTCGTTTTACAATATCTTAGATTAAATTATATTTACAATAAACATTATTATGATTTTTTTTAATCGATATATGTTAACAGTACAAATGTTCAAAAGATCATTTTGTTTGGTTTTGTAGCCGGACTAAGGTTTTTGCAAGTAATTACTGAAATTTAAATATTCGATTTTTGGTTTTATAAATGGCTAAAATTGACTAAAGTTATACCAAAACTAAACTAAATGAACTTTTTAAATCGTAAAATTAACCTAATAATAATGATTGACCTAGCCTAGCCATCTCGAAAAATAAAAAAGTTATAGCATAATTATTTTATTTTTATTTTACAAAAATTTTAAGAGCAATAAAAGTATATTAATTTATTTTTTATTTAATTTTTAAATAATAAGTTTTTCGTTATTTTCGACAAGTTCTTGAGTTGAAATAAGCGTTTCATCATCAATTTCGGATGGATCATTCTGACATTCATCTGAGCAGTCACAGACTGCACAGCATTCCAGGTTCGATGACAAACAGTTACAATTTTTCATAGAACATTTTCCACTACATGAACATAAATATTTTTGAAGCATATTTAACGCAGTTTCTCCTTCGAAATAATTAAAATCCGAACAACCATTTTCGATTTTCCATCCATGTATCAATGGATCTAGAGTTAGAATTTCACTATTTGTAGACTGTATCTTTTACTCGCTTTAGACCTTGAATAAAATAATTGACCTATACCAAAAAAATATATCTTAAAGTAAAAGATCTGCCGATTATTTTTGAGAAAAAAATTCCGAAAGTTTGTCGATTTCGTCACTTTTTTCACATTAAATTGCAAATATCTCGGAAACAAAGCATTTGCTTATTTGGTCCATTTTACAATAAAAATTTTCAAAGCCATTCGGCGAGTAATTTTGACTGACCACGCCGAAAAATATAAAAAAATATGTAAATTATCAGAAAAATACACTTTATATATTTAAATATTAAAAAAAGTTCCATGCTGTATGTTTTTATTTTAAAAATTTAGTCGGTTACCTTCATTTAGAAGCATCTTTTTAGGCGTGAACCGCTCGCCTATAATCACCTCCATAACATTCTTTATTTATTAACTGATTTCAACAACCTTATTTTATCAGATATTATTATTCAAATTTATGACTAAAGTCCTAAAAGAACTAATAAATACTTTTTTGAGGGTAAAAATGCCAATGGATTTTTATACAAAATTTTTTGAAGTATTTATTCTCTACAGTACCAGTATAGTGTTTTTTAACCTCAACTGAAAAGTAAAAAATTCCTACATTTGTGTTTTGAAGTAATAAGTAATTTTTACCTTAAAAAATGTCGGTTAGCCATAGCTTTGAATTATAAAATGAAGAGGTCGCCGGAATCAGTCATTAAATAAAAAAGTTACGAATGAGATGAGACCTGAAATCGAACACAGCATATGTTCTCTTATACGAGAACAAACAAAGCAATTTTGTAATTTAAGGTGACAAAATATTCTCTCCCCGTAAATCAAAACATTTGTACGTAATAAAAATAGGTTAACCGTTTAATTACTAATGTTGACGCAATTAACCTTAAAAAAAACAGAACGCCCTCAAACGCGTTGCGAAACAATTAAAATGAAAGAAATGCCTCGCTTCTTCCGGTGAATAATTGTCTGATAATTGCAGATATTGTTCAGGTTAAACACTAAGCAAGACTGTCGAATTACAAAACGTCTCATTAAGTTTAAGCAAGCATCTCTGGCAAATAATCTAAAAATAAATGCCAACGTTTCAGTCATTCAGTCAAGGAAACAATTAAATGTTACCCTCTTTCACAGGAAACTTACACCGGTATGACCCGGTGCACTTCAAGGCTGACCATCCTTTTCTGTACTTCGTCATCGACTCAGACATCCACGTCACCCTCATGGCAGGCAAGATCGTCAACCCCCTTAATTCCAGAATTAGTTAAGTCTAGACTAGGATACGTTCTAAGCTATACTACATTTGTACATATTAATAAAGTATTTTTTGTAATGAAGTGTTATTACTGTAAAAAATTTACTTTTTGACAGTCGGAGTACACTTAGCTGTGTTAACCAAAATAAGTATTTAGTAGGTACAAAAATACACATATCAATAATTATAATTAACATTTCGAAAAATTAATATTTTTCCAAATCAATACGTATAATGATTTTTTTTCAGTTAATGTTTGGGAGAGGAACGTCGTTATAAGTTTTGAGAACAAGAAAAGATTAATGTTCCGAAATGTTAACTATAATTGAAATGTGCGATATATGCATAGGGTGGTGTTACGAAAATCTTCCTCCGCTATTGTTCGAGATACAAACAAAAGTGTACGAATGAAGGTTATGGATTTTTAAAACGTTATTGACAAATAGGTATACCATAAAGACAACTGAATTGACTGTCAGAAGAGCTTTCCAAAAACAAAATATATATTATACATACATTTTGCAGTTAGTCGAGGAAATAAAGCACTGAACCTTCGAAATTTTTCGATCAAGTCGTATCAAGATGGGGTTTTTTGCATTCGGTTTCTAAAATTATGTGGAAAAAATGTATCAACTTTGTTATGTTTTTCGGCATTTGTACAGTGCAAAATGCATCCGGAAAAATGCATTTTTTAAAGTCACTTAGAAAAAATTCATAACTCTGTTAATAATGCCTGGAATTTACTCAAATCAGGGTTCTGGGAGTTTTCGAGGTCGCTGATCCCAAATATGACCTTCAAATTGGTCCATCGCCGACCTAGAGCTTAGGATTGATGATGAACGTCATCTTCGAGGCTTCTCCTGAATTTCACACTTAAATGCAACGAGACTTGACACCCGGGGGTTTTTCGGGTCGCTGATTCCTAATCTGGCGTCAGCGAGAACCCCCCGGACACCTGGTGCACCGTAACCTGGACATGGACGTCATCACCGGGACTTTTCCTGTAAAATTCGCGTAAACGAGCCGAAAATTGCATTAGGGGTTCTTTCGGGGCGCTCTTCTCGATTCTGGCATCGGCGACCACCCCCCGGACACCTGATGCACCGGAACCTGGACCTTGAAATCGGCGTCATCGCCAGAAAAATCAATAAACAGTGAATTTTCAATATATTTCAGACTGCCGTTAATACTGCAATAACTTGTTTGGAATTGTTGATCTCATTTAAAGTGTACAAGATGAAAATAGAGAGAATAAATTGAATGAATGTCACAATGTATGCAAGTGTTGTTTCAAAATCAAATCAAAATCATTTATTTCCAAATCAATTGCCATTTCTAGCCTACACTTAACTTCAATTTAATTTAACTCAAATATAATCTAACTCCATTTTATCCTAATTTAATCAATTATTAACTTTAATTTGAAAATATTCTATTAAATATAATTTTCATCATCAACTGACGTATAGAGCCCGGATAGTTTTTCGAGGGCCCCGGCCTGGGGGTCCACAGTCGTGCATGCGTCATATTATAAGATGATTTCGAGAAGAGCGACCCGAAAACCCCTGATGCGATTTTCGGCTCGTTTACGTGAATTTTACAGGAAAACTCCCGTAGATGACATCCATGTCCAGGTTCCGGTGCACCAGGTGTCTGGGAGGC
>NW_019418912.1:0-10925 GCF_000390285.2 Anoplophora glabripennis | reverse complement strand
AGTTCGTTTTTTTACCGGACTCCGCTATTTTTGTCGGAGACCGATATTTTTTTCGGAGTTCGGTATTTTTGCCGGAGTCTGGAATTTTTGCCGGACTCCGGTTTTTTTTTCGGAGTCCGGTACTTTTGCCGGGGTCCGTTTTTTTTGCCGGAGTCCGGTATTTTTGCTGGAGTCCGGTTTTTATACCGGTCCGGTATTTTTGCCGGAGGCTGTTTTTTCACCCGGACTTTATATAGGGACTGTTACCCGGACTTTTTACCCGGAGTTTTCACCTGGACTTTTCACACGGAGTTTTACCCGGAGTTTTTACCCGGAGTTTTTACCCGGAGTTTTTACCCGGAGTTTTTACCCGGAGTTTTNATAAAAATAGTTTTTACGAAAAAGTTAAAATAAAAAAGAGAGATGGATAAAAAGTATATATTAAAAGAGAAAAAGTCATTAAATTATATTTAAATAATGGTGAAAAAGAATTATATCTTCTTGGGAAAATGAATAAATGGGTGTTTACAGAAAAATAAATGAAAAAATTACAAATCAGATGGATATAAAAAAAGTATTAAAAAGAAGGTAAGTAATTAAAGAACATATAAAGGTAGAAAAGTAATATCTTATTTTGCCGGATGTTACAGTATTTCGGTATATTTGCCGGATCTTAGGTTAGTTCGGTATTTTTGCCGGACCTGAGATTCCGCTGGAATATTTGGTGGATCTGAGGTTACTCCGGTATTTTTGCCGGACTCCGTTTTTTTTTCGGAGTTTGGTTTTTTTATCGGAGTCCGGTATTTTTGCCGGAGTCCGCTTTTTTTGTCGGAGTCCGGTTTTTTTGCCGGAGTCCGTTTATTTTACCGGAGTCTGTTTTTTTTGCCGGAGTAACGTTTTTTTACCGGAGTCCGTGTTTTTGCCGGAGTCCGGAATTTTTGACGGGGTCCGGTTTTTTTAACGCATTCCGGTATTTTTGCCGGAGTCCGGTATTTTTGTCGTAGTCTGGTTTTTTTTTGGAGTCCGGTATATTTGCCGGACTTCGGTTTGTTTCCCGGAGTCCGCTAATTTCGCCGGAGTCCGCTTTGTTTACGGGACATAGGTATTTTTGCTGCAGTTCGTTTTTTTACCGGACTCCGCTATTTTTGTCGGAGACCGATATTTTTTTCGGAGTTCGGTATTTTTGCCGGAGTCTGGAATTTTTGCCGGAGTCCGGTTTTTTTGTCGGAGTCCGGTACTTTTGCCGGGGTCCTTTTTTTTTGCCGGAGTCCGGTATTTCTGCTGGAGTCCGGTTTTTATACCGGTCCGGTATTTTTGCCGGAGGCTGTTTTTTCATCCGGACTTTATATATGGACTGTTACCCGGACTTTTTACCCGGAGTTTTCACCTGGACTTTTCACCCGGAGTTTTACCCTGAGTTTTTACCAGGAGTTTTACCCAGAGTTCTTACCCGGACTTTTACCCGGACTTTTATCCGGAGTTTTACCCGGAGTTTTTACCCGGAGTTTTTACCCGGAGTTTTCACCCGGAGTTTTTACCCGGACTTTTACCCGGAATTTTTACCCGGAGTTTTATCCGAAGTTTTAACCCGGAGTTTCTCTATTATTTAAATATAATTGAATTAGTTTTTCTCTTTTAATATATTTTATTTATCCATCTTTAATTTTTTATTTTAATTTTTTGTAAAAACTGTTTTTATTAATCATTTTCTCAGACATATAATTCTTTTTTTCCATTTTTATATATAATGTAATTACTTTTTTTCTTTTTAGAAATTTTTTTTATCCATCTCGGAGTTTTTACCCGGAGTGTTCACCCGGACTTTTCACCCGGAGTTTTACCCGGAGGTTTCGCCCGGATTTTTTACCCGGACTTTTCACCCGGAGTTTTACCCGGAGTTTTGACCCGGACCTTTTACCCGGACTTTTCACCCGGAGTTTTAGCAGGAGTTCTTACCCGGAGTAATACCCGGACTTCTTACCCGGAGTTTTCACCCGCAGTTTTACCCGGAGGTTTTACCCGGACTTTTCACCCGGAATTTTCACCCGGAGTTTTCACCCGCACTTTTTACCCGGAGTTTTACCCGGAGTTGGCCCCGGAGTTTTCCAATTACGTGAGGTTTGACGTGTGTTTCTAATTTACGTGAGGTTTGACGTCAATTTTGGAATTATGTGAGGTTTGATGTCATAATTGGAATTACGTGAGGTTTGACGTGATTTTCTAAATTACGTGAGGTTTGACGTCATTTTTGGAATTATGTGAGGTTTGAATCCGGTTCTTTAGCCGGTCCGGTAATTTTGCCGGTCCGGTATTTTTGCCGGTCCGGCATTTTTGTCGGTTCGGTATTTTTGCCGGTCCGGTATATTTGCCGGTCCGGTGTTTTTTTCGGTCCGGTATTTTTGCCGGTCCGGGTTTTTTGCCGGTCCGGTAATTTTGCCGGTCCGGTATTTTTGCCGGTCCGGTTTTTTTGCCGCTCCGGTTATTTTGGCGGTCCGGTCTTTTTGCCGGTCCGGTATTTTTGTCGGTCCGGTTTTTTTGCCGCTCCGGTATATTTGCCGGTTCGGTGTTTTTTTCGGTCCGGTATTTTGCCCGGTCCGGTTTTTTTGCCGGTCTGGTAATTTTGCCGGGCCGGAATTTTTGTCGGTCCGGTATTTTTGCCGGTCCGGTAATTTTGCCGGTCCGGATTTTTTGCCGGTCCGGTTGTTTTGCCGGTTACGTGAGGTTTGCTGTTTTTTTGCAATTACGTGAGGTTTAATGATTTTTTTGCAATTACGTGAGGTTTAATNAAAGAAACGAAAGAAGATTTAACAACTTTAAATATTGCAGATGTATTATTTAAATATTAACTTTATTAACTTATTTGCTTGTTCATTATAAAATTATATTTCGATATGTAATTTTTTTTTTATCAATGTAACAATTTTAATAAGTAGTTGAAAATGGTATATGATTACAAAAAAATTTCGGATTCTACTTTATTTCGATATTTTCCAGTTTCTGAGAAAACACTATAGTAATGTATACATTTTTTTACACCATTACAAAGTAGATATTTCAACTAAGAAAAAGTTCACTGACGCTTTTAAAAAACCATATATTTTCACGTGAGAATTTTCCATTGAAAATTACGGTGTTGTTTCGAAATTAAGTAAAAAGCTGAACAAATAATTATTTCTATTTAAAAAAATTACGGTGTGTTTGTGATATAAATAGGTATTTACTAAATTTCGTTAAAAAACTATTTTTTATGTTAAACAGAAATAAAAAACCGAAAATTTGCTTATTTCAGTTTTTCACATACATTTTGGGGTTATTTCTAAAAAAAATGTAAATACTATAGTTGTAGATCTTTTTATTACCTACAAGTTTGCCATTTACATTTTTTCCATAAGATTTGTAGTATTTACGGAAATGAAGGGAAACTGTTTTTTACTCTTAGAAACTCGCCCCCTTCTTTTTCCTCACCATATATTGTCCGTAAATTGTTTGTCCTTTTATTTCGGACTTTCTCACCGCAACTTTTTCACCGGACTGTTTCACTGGACTAATTTACCGGACTTTTTTATTGGACTATTTCACCGGACTTTTTTACTGGACTATTTTCTTGGGCTTCTTCTCGCACTTCTTTCTCGGAATTTTTTTCTTGGACTTTATCCTAGATTCTCTTTTATTTATTTACAAAGGATTATTGCATTTTTGCAGGAATGCCAATGGTGTATGTAGAAATATTGGGATGGATTTTCTCACAAAATGTATTTTAATTTGTTTCGTGTTGTTTAATTTATTGTTTAAGATTGTAATAGTCATAAAAAATAATAATTAAATGTTTCTAATTGCACTATTTTATTTTGGAAAATAAGGATACTTTGAATTACGCTTATGTAAATATTTTTTTAAGAAAATAACGGGCAACAAGCTCAAATATTTCTGATTTATTTTAAACCATTTTGTAAATATTTTTTGGTATTTCTCTCATTATTATTATAAAATTATATACGTTGAATTATTTTGTAGCAGTAATGTATATTTATTAACAAAATTTAAATTTTTTTATTTTTCCCAGATTACAATGATGCCTCGTGGTTTTTTATTTCCTATACATGTTAAGAACGAAACTTCAGGCTGCGATAGCAATTATGGAGGTTGCAGAAAAATTGAAGGTTAGGCTTTTAAATAAATTATCGTTTATGTAAATGTTACATTTATTTCATTTTATGTGATTAACATGTATGCGATAATGAAAGGGTTTATTTGTTTTCATGACATTTTTATTATTTTATCGTAATTGAAATTTGTAGATTTTCAAAATTTTTTATAATTATCCATTATATTAACTCTTCAATTTCAGGATCACTTTTCGTTTTTCATACAAGTTGTTTAAAGTTGAAGTTGTTATATTTCTTTTCAATAAATAAGAAAGAAATATATATTTTAGGTTTATATTAGAGATATAGGTTGTTCCAAATTAGGTTTGCGTATATCTGAAATGGACACAAAATTTTAATTGTTAAAAAAATATATTTTTCATAAAAATATTTGCTTCTTTATAAATCCTTGGCAAGATAGTAGTTTGTTCAATTTAATGTATGGGGCGTTTACAAATTTGGAAAAGACAAAACCGGTGAAGCGAAAAGTACCTTCAATTTTAATGCTACGTGAAAAAGTAATGGGGGAAAAATTGTTTGGAATAAAATATTATCTTAAAATATGAAAGCATGATCCTCTATTTAATACTCGACATTCTGGGAATTTCTAGGACTTTACTTATTCTTTAATACTTTTGGAGAAGTCGTTTTAATAAAAAAATATTGTTTTATTGAAAAACAGAGACACATGTTTGCATATTAATAATTTATTATTTTATTTAGAGGGATTAATAAGTTTCTTCGAAAGGATTAAAAAATAAGTAGTTTTATCAAAATCCAGAATGTTGAGTATTAAGTAGAGGTCCGTGCTTTCATATTTAAACATAATATTAAATTTCAAGGTACTTTTGCCCATTACTTTTTCACGTAGCGTTCAGATTTAAGGTATTTTACTCGTTAGTGTTTTTGCTTTTTCTAAATTTTTGAACGCTCTGCATATTAAATTGAACAAATTATAATCTCGTCAAGGGTTTCTGGACAATTAAAAATTTGTATGAAGAATTATTTTTTTTGACTATTGACATTTTGTGTCCATTTCAGGTATAGGCAACTCGAATTGGGGACACCTTGTATATTCATTATTTCTATTTTATTTGACAATTTCTATGAAATCGTGGAGGTGTATTTTCGACGATATAACCTCTTTTGTTGGAAGTTATTCAAAGAATAACTTCGTGAAATTACATTCCAATTTGAATTTATTAATTTAAAATAATTTTTTTCTACAAAACTGTTAAAAGTGGCCTTATTAATTGTCATTTTTAACATCAAAAATGACAATTAAAATTCCTTTTTAACAGTTTTGTAGAAAAAATTGTGTATGAAATACGTGTTAAGTGATTTTATTTTGTTTGTGAAGTTAAAAGACTCGTTGCGTTCGTTTTTTCATCATCGTATTTACATAAAAATATCGTATTTTTAACACGTACATCATAAATAGCTATTATTTTATCTACATATCACTTTTCTTTGTATTTCAAATTTTATCGAAAATAAAGTAGGTACTCATATCATTTTTCTTTTTCAGGAATTCCGCGTCTGCATAGGGATCTGCTAGTAGACGATGATTACGACCAGGCTCAACAATCGTATATTTTATCAATTTTGACAGTCGTATAGATAGATTCGTTTTGTTCGAAATTCTATCTATAGGGCGGTGTTTCCAGTATTATTGACTTTTATTTTTGTTGACTGTATATGAAATTTGGAAATGTCATTTTATTTAGAATTGTATTTTGTAGGTTTCATTATTTTCAATAAAGAATACAACTGGAACGAGTCACTATACACTATTTTACTAGAACAAAAGTTCATAAGAATAGCGTGTGGTGGCTAGTTTCCGTGTCGTAAACAGAATTCAACTTTTTATTCTTTCCTAAAATGAAAATAAAATAAAAGTGAAATCAAGCGAAAAAAATTTAATTATGGTCTAAAGATAAATTGATGGAAACGAAAATAAAATAGAACGAAGTAAAAAATATATCAAAAAGAAAATAAATAAATTAAAAAAGAAAATAACATTATTTGTCACATTTAAATAATGGAGAAAACCAAAGATATTTTCTGGGGCAAACAGTAATGAAAATACAATTTATAGAGAAAAGAAAAAATATTACAAATCAGATTGGTAAAAAAAATTCAAAGAAAAAAATTATTTCAATGAAATTGAAATAATGGACAAAAATGCATCTCCTTGGGAAAATGATTAATAAAAATAATTTTTATACAAAAATAAAGGAAAAAAAATTACAAACCAGATGGATTTTATAAAAAATATAAGAGAAAAGAAGTTATTCAATGAAATTGAAATAATGTACAAAAAGAATACATCTCCTTGGGACAATTATTAATAAAAATAGTTCATTTACAAAAATGAAGAAAAAAATATTACAAAGGAGATGGAAAAAAAAAATTATATAAAAAAAGAAAACTAGTCATTTAATGAAATTCAAAAAATGGAGAAAAAGAATACATCGGGAAAATTATTAATAAAAATAGTTTTTATAGAAAAATAAAGGGGAAAAAAAATACAAAGCAGATGGATATAAAAAAAAATATAAAAAAAAATATTAAAAAAAGAAAATAAGTAATTAAATGAAATTGAAAACATTATTCATAAAAATATTTTTTATAGAAAGATAAAGATAAAAAATATCGCAATGTAAAAAAAATATTTGAAAATAAGAAATACATCACATTTCAATAATGTAGAAAAAGAATTATATCTTCTTGGGAAAATGATTAATAAAAATAGATTATATACAAAAATAGAGAAAAAAAATATTATCAAGGAGATGGATAAAAAAATTATAAAAAAAAGAAAATGTTATTAAATGAAATTGAAAAAATGGAGAAAAAGAATATATACTTGGGAAATAATTAAAAAAAATATTTCTATTCAAGAATTAAGAAAAAAAAAAATTACAATGAAATGGGAAAAAAAAAAAAAACAGTAAAAAAATATAAGTATTTAATGAAATTGAAAAAATTGAGACAAAGAATACATCTCCTTGGGCATACAATTAATAAAAATATTTTCGATAGAAAATTAAAGAAAAAAAATATTACAATGCAGATGGACATTAAAAAATTTTAACAGAAAATAAGTAATAAATTACATTTAAATAATGTACAAAAATACTTATATCTCCTTGGGAAAATGATTAATAAAAATAGTTTTCATGAAAAAATTAAAGGAAACAAATATTACAAATCAAATGGGGATAAAAATTTTTTTAAAAAATTACTCATTAAATGAAATTGAAATAATGGAGAAAAATAATTACATCTCTTTTGAATTAATGATTTCAAAAATTGTGTTTATCAAAAAATTTAAGGAAAAAATATGACAAATCTAATGGATATAAGAGAAATACGAAAAAGAAGGTAAGTAATAATGAAAGTACATACAAAGAAGGGAGAAAAATAATTATATCTTCTTGGGAAAATTATTGAAATAAATATTTTCTATAGAAAAATAATGAACAAAAAAAAATTTTACAGTGCAGATGGGCAAAAGAGTATTAAAAAAATATGAGTAATTAAATCACATTCAAATAATGGAGAAAAAGAATTGCATCTCCTTGGGAAAATGATTAATAAAAATAGTTTTTATAAAAAAATTCAAAGAAAATAATTAGAGATGGATAAAAAAATATATTAAAATAAAAAAAGTTATTAAATAATATTTAAATAATGGAGAAAAAGAATTACATCTCTTTTGAATGAATGATTTAAAACGTGTTTACGAATAAATAAATGGAAAAAAATATTACAAATTAAATGGATATAAGAGAAATAGGAAAAAGAAGGTAAGTAATAATGAAAGTACATACAAAGAAGGGAGAAAAATAATTATATCTTCTTGGGAAAATTATTGAAATAAATATTTTCTATAGAAAAATAATGAACAAAAAAAAATTTTACAGTGCAGATGGGCAAAAGAGTATTAAAAAAATATGAGTAATTAAATCACATTCAAATAATGGAGAAAAAGAATTGCATCTCCTTGGGAAAATGATTAATAAAAATAGTTTTTATAAAAAAATTCAAAGAAAATAATTAGAGATGGATAAAAAAATATATTAAAATAAAAAAAGTTATTAAATAATATTTAAATAATGGAGAAAAAGAATTACATCTCTTTTGAATGAATGATTTAAAACGTGTTTACGAATAAATAAATGGAAAAAAATATTACAAATTAAATGGATATAAGAGAAATAGGAAAGAGAAGGTAAGTAATAATGAAAGTACATACAAAGAAGGGAGAAAAATAATTATATCTTCTTGGGAAAATTATTGATATCAATGTTTTCTATAGAAAAATAATCAAGTAAAAAAATTGTACAGTGCAGATGGATACAAAAATATTTAAAAAAATTAGTAATTAAATCACATTAAAATAATGGAGAAAAAGAATTACATCTCTTTGGGAAAATTATTAATAAAAATAGTTTTTATTAAAAAATTAAAAGAAAATAATTAGATGGATAAAAAAATTGATTAAAATAAAAAATTTCATTAAATTATATTTAGATAATGGAGAAAAAGAATTACATCTCTTTTCAATTAATGATTTAAAATATTGTGTTTACGAATTAATAAAAGGAAAAAAATATTACAAATTAAATGGATATAAGAGAAATAGGAAAATGAAGGTAAGTAATAAAGAAAGTACATACAAAGAAGGGAGAAAAATAATTATATCTCCTTGGGAAAATTATTGATAGTAATATTTTCCATAGAAAAATCCAAAAAACAAAATTATACAATGCATATGGATAAAAAAATTTTAAAAAAAGATAATCGTATTGAAATCACTTTAAAATAATGGACAAAAAGAATTACATCTCCTTGGGAAAATGATTAATAAAAATAGTTTTTACGAAAAAATTAAAATAAAAAAAATTTGAGATGCATAAAAAAATATATTCAAAGAAAAAAAAAGGAATTCAATTCTATTTAAATAACGGACAAAAATAATTACATCTCCTTGGGTAAATGATTAATAGAAATAGTTTTTACGAAAAAATTTAAATAAAAAAAATTTGATGGATAAAAGAAATATATTACAAGAAAAAAGAGGAATTAAATCATATTTAAATAATGGACAAAAATAATTACATCTCCTTGGGAAAATGATTAATAAAAACAGTTTTTACGAAATAATTAAAATAAAAAAAATTTGAGATGGATAAAAAAAATGTAATAAAACAAAAAGAGTCATTACATTATATTTAAATAATGGAGAAAAAGAAAGACATCTCTTTGGGAAAATGATTAATAAAAATAGTTTTTACGAAAAAATAAAAATTTAAATAAAAAGTGGAGTTGGAAAAAAAAATTATTAAAAGAAAAAAGTAATTAAATTATATTCAAATAATGGAGAAAAAGAATTATATCTCTTTGGGAAAATGAATAATAATTATAGTTTTTACGAAAAAACTAAAAGAAAACAAATAAGAGATGGATCAAAAAAATTTTAAAAGAAAAAACGGAATTTAATCATATTGAAATAATGGGGAAAAATAATTATATCTCTTTGGGAAAATGAATAATAATAATGTGTTCACAGATAAATAAAGGAAAAAAAATTATTACAAATCAGATGTATATAAAAAAAATATTAAAAAGAACGTAAGTAATTAAAGAACATACAAAGGTAGAAAATTAATTATATTTTATTTTGCCGGATGTTACAGTATTTCGGTATTTTTGCCGGATCTTAAGTTAGTCCGGTATTTTTGCCGGACCTGAGGTGAGTCTGGAATTTTTGTCGGATGTGAGGTTAGGCCGGTATTTTTGCCGGAGTCCGGTTTTTTGCCTGTCTGGTTTTTTGCCGGTTCGGTTTTTTGGCCGGTCCGGTTATTTGCCGGTCCGCTTATTTGCCGGTCTGGTATTTTTGCCAGTCCGGTAATTTTGTCGGTCCGGTATTTTTGCCGGTTCGGTAATTTTGCCGGTCTGGTATATTTGCCGCTCCGGGATTTTTGCCGGTCCGGGATATTTGTCGCTCCTGTTTTTTTGCCGGTCTGGTATTTTTTGTCGGTCCGGTTTTTTTTTCGGTCCGGTATTTTTGCCGGTTCGGTTTTTTTTGTCGGTCCGGTAATTTTGCCGGTCCGGTATTTTTGTCGGTCCGGTTTTTTTGCCGGTCCGGTATTTTTGCCGGTCCGGTATTTTTGCCGGTCCGGCTTTTTTGCCGGTCCGGCAAAAATGCCCGTCCGGTATTTTTGCCGGTCCGGAATTTTTGCCGGTCCGGCTTTTTTGCCGGTCCGGCAATTTTGCCGGTCCGGTATTTTTGCCGGTCCTGTATTTTTGCCGCTCCGGTGTTTTTTTCGGTCCGGTATTTTTGCCGGTTCGGTTTTTTTTGCCGGTCCGGCAATTTTGCCCGTCCGCTATTTTTGCCGGTCCGGAATTTTTGCCGGTCCGGCTTATTTGTCGGTCCGGCAATTTTGCCCGTCCGGTATTTTTGCCGGTCCGGTATTTTTGTCGGTCCGGTTTTTTTGCCGGTCCGGCAATTTTGCCGGTCCGGTATCTTTGCCGGTCCGGTATTTTTGTCGGTCCGGTGTTTTTGCCGGTCCGGTAGTTTTGCCGGTTACGTGAGGTTTGATGTTGTTTTTGTAATTACGTGAGGTTTGATCTGTTTTTTGCAATTACGTGAGGTTTGATGGTTTTTGAAATTACGTGAGGTTTGAGGTTTTTTTAGGTTAGGTTAGGTTAGGTTAGGTTAGGTTAGGTTAGGTTAGGTTAGGTTAGGTTAGGTTAGGTTAGGTTAGGTTAGGTTAGGTTAGGTTAGGTTAG
>NW_019418911.1:288260-290579 GCF_000390285.2 Anoplophora glabripennis | reverse complement strand
ACCCACGCCTCTGATTGCAATTCTTACTACCCGTTGTCGTTACTCGCCTGAACGAACGCCAAAGCCGTCTTTTCCGCTGGAAGGCGGGGTATAAACGCTGCGCGGCGGAATCGACGCTAACCGTTCCCGCCAAGACAGTTGGGGAGCTGTATAAGCTGTGGTGTAGTGTTGTAATTTGCAATAATAATTTTTATAGTGCTAAACAAGACAATTTAAAAACTTTATTTAATGTGTTTCCTAAGGATAAAAGGCTGCAAAAGACGCGATTTGTTTAATCATATAACTGCACATATTTGTAGTACACATTTTGAAGACTCAAACTTTGAACGCGATCTTCAAATAGAGCTTTTAAGTTTATCAAGAAAAAGACTTAAAGAAAACAGGTTATATGTTAAATTTCTAGTTTAACTGATTGTATTCACTTCAGAAGGACTAAATTTATTGTTATTGTTGTATAACAAATGATGTGATTGTTAGAAAAGCGTTTGGAAATTTTAAGTATCTATCGAAATGTGATTTTAATATTTTTGTAAACTTGACAATTTTTCTTAAAATTAAATGTTATGTCAAAAGTTCTGTGCGAATAACTTTTCCTCTTTAAAGCCTAAAAACTACTGTATATAGTTTACTTGTAAAAACTTAGGAATTTTTTAATTCGTAACATCAACTGTGAAAGAATAAATATGATAACTAATTGGTACCTTACGTACAAAAATAATTATGTTGTAGTCTAATATAAAGTACTTTGGCAAATTATTTGAAATTTAATTAAAGACAAAAGCAGATACAATATAAGATCATATAAATTGTACACAGTTTTTATTTTGGAGACAAGAGAATATTGATGATAGATATGAACATAGGTCTAAATTGTTTATATATTCACTTCCCTTCTTCATTTTATTAGAGTTTATGGATATTAATAGATATCTGTAATAAGATTAACACAAATTTTAGGTTAATTATGTAACCAAACGTCAACATTGGTGACCGATCGTGGTGTGTATTCAAGATACATTCATATTTCATCCTTTTATTTCCAAATTCCAATGTAGAAGTTTAGTTTGTATATAAAGGTAAGATTATAGACTCAAAATACCTGTTAATTAACCATAATCATAACCGATTAAATTTATTATTTTATGTTAAAAGGAGCGTGGTACAAGAAAAGTGACAATTTTAAATTTGCCTCTTATTTTCTTATGGGATATGCAATGAGTCAGAAAGAGATGATGGTTGAACGAAGATAAACTGAGGAATTTGGTGACGTATTTGTTTTTTATTGGCTGATTAGGGAGTTTTTGCATAAGGTATTTACGAATACGATAAACGTTAAAAACACGTGACTGAATACCATATTGACAAATAGCGTGTACTGAATGCTTCCAGTTTTTGCATATCGTGTTGTTTATCCGCAATGGTAAAGCGTGTCCTAATCTCAATTTTGACGGTTATGCTTTCATTTGATACTTTTGCGGTAAAAGCAGTCGGCAAGTGAAAGAAAAACGGATGGATTATTATTTGTACACAAAATTACTATCCTAAATGCACGGTAAACTAATACCGTAATCTGGGTTGGATATTGGAATATCGTAACGATAAACGCCAACGGTAACTGTCGCACATGCGCAATGCCCTCTTACGTGACTTTATCGTTTACGGTATTCTTAAAACCGATATGCAAAACCTCCCTATTGACTTATGCGGCGATCGACTCTTTACGGACCGTGCCGTGAGCCAAGCCGGCTTTACATTCACACCATAGACTTATATTTACACAGATTGCATACTATGAAGATTCAAATGATCTAATCGAAACCATTATGTCATTCATTTTCATAGTACAATGAGAGAATGAATTGAAGATCGATCGACTTCTGTGAAATAAAATTCAATCATTTCAGTAGTAGCTTTGTGTTGGTTCTGAAATTGAGAACTGTATGAAATGAAACTAATTCATAATCGAGGTGCACTAAACTGTATTTTGATTTACATACAGTTCAGTGCGAACAGCCGAGCTGAGCGGACGTGCTTGTTTGTGAGGTGAAGTGATTGCAACGAGCAAAATCTACCTGCCTTTATTAAGGCTACCTGGAAAGAATCCCTTTCTTTCCTTTTAATCACCGACCTAATCCCCGGCTAAGCATAGAGGCCGTCGGCATCTTTGTTCAGGTACCTGTCCCGGGGTTATGCCCAGGTAAGTTTTAACTTATTTATCAGTTATTTGCATTACTTTAAAATACATTTCTTTAAAATTGCGACCCCCGACAAACAATATACCAGACAGACAAATACACCAAAAGACACGTACGCCCCCGT
>NW_019418911.1:252740-282888 GCF_000390285.2 Anoplophora glabripennis | reverse complement strand
CCTTAGCAAAGCGCATCCCAGGCTGCATAGCCGCACTACCCTACCCAACCATACCACACATAAACATGACACTACCCCCGGGGTTTACACAGACGAGCCGGCGAAGCAAGAAGAGCGCCAGAAGAAAGGGCCCTAGCCGGCGGGGCCCAGCCAGGACAAAAGGAGGTCCCACAAAGCGCCTACACCGGCCGCATTTGCGGTCGGGGTAGACGACGGATGGGGCCCACCTACGAAGGCTGTCCAGGCCTACACGAGATGAGGCAGGATAAAGAGGGATAATCCCCCTCGATCCCAAATCATTGAGGCCAATTTCTAGCCATAGAATAATGGCGCGGCGCGATTTACATACGTCATTTTAATTTTTTCGATTTCTTGTTTTTATATTGATGTCAGTATGAACTTATAACTCCTTAGTTTTATAACGGCTCATTTTGTCAGGACACCATAAAAGTATATGTGCAAATGTTGAGAATTCCCAACTCAGAAGAAAATTGCGAACGAAACGAAAGCTATGCCTTCAAGTGATCGAATCCTGGAGATCGAATCGCTCACGACTCGCAATTGACACATCTCTAGTAAATAAAACTACTATATTTTCGTTTTTTGTCATTTGTCAAAAGTTGAGGTAATTCGATGTCAAGAAAAATTATTTGTGTTAGTGATTGGTCTATAGTTAATAATTTTTCTTTATTAATTTTAGAAACACATTTAAATATTTAAATAATGCAGAGTTTTGTAAAGAATACTATCATGATAGTATTTAATAAATATGGTTTTAGTGTGAAAGTGTAAACAACTAATTGTGTCAATATTGCTGAACAGTTATATACTTTTTCAAGTAAATAATCATATCCAATAGTCCATCAGCAAAAAAATTGGGATTCTTACATCTTTAATAATATGAAGGATCAATTAGCTCGAACACTTTTTGTTTTTAGCAGTTTTGCTTTCGTTTGTAATAACATTATAGGTAAGAAACAATTTTGTTTTATAAATTAGAAATAGTTTCTTTGCTTGAATATTTCAGCTACTGTGAAAAGTGTTCTAAATCGCTGCTACAAAGATATTAATTTTAATCAAATTTAACAATGTAAAATAATAGCCCACTGACCAGACAAAAAAATTGTTGCACACAAATACAAATTTGTACTTACCATTATCGTTAAGGAATTATGGAAGGGATAACCAGCGATTGCTTTATAATTATTACGAATAAGTTTTTGAAATATAAACCTGATTTTTGTTCCTTTTTTTAATTCAGCATAGATCACTGAGGTGTATACATTTATTTATATAAGTATGTGTACACTTATTTGTAAAAAAAGAGTCATTGGTGTACTGATTGTTATGTTCAATTGATTTAAATAACTAAAATGATATAATAAATTTTAATGATAAAAACAGTTCAGAGCACTTTAAAGACAAGCATATAAAAGGTCAGCGCGAATATCAAATGCAAGATGGATGCTACAGCTGTATATTTTTGTACAAAAGTAGTCATTGAGAATTAACTACATACTACAGTAGTCAAATCCTTGGAGGTGGCACTTGGATCACTTGCAGCAATATTTAACTGTATAACCTTAGATTTGACAATATATGATGCAGTCAAAGTGGACTTTCTGTGAATTGTAGCTATTTCGACATGAACTGCAAAAGCGGCAGCGATTTGCCCTACGATACAAAGCACGCGACATTGATTTAGAAAGTAATTCTATTTCTGATTAGGAAATTGACTCTTTCTTGGTGATAACACAACAACAATTAAAAAAATTACTGGCAAATCTATAGGGTGTCACCTAACGAATGTTACATACTTTAAGGGTAAAATGATGTCGATTTAACCAAACTTGCCTAAACGAAAAATGTCGCAAAAAAATTACAGGGTGTCAAAGTTTATCTTTTATTTCTTGTTTTCTCCTTAACTCAGAACCCAGTTAACTTATTTCAGAAAAATTTGCTGTTGCTTAATTTTTCTTCATAAAGTATGCAGTGATTATGTTACTATTAGGTTAAATCATGCAGGGCATTCATTTTACTACAACCCTTTGTGAATATTCTTCTATAACTTTTTTGTACGTTTAAATTTTTACATGCAACTATCAGAAATAGGTAGAGAATTTTATTCTACACTAAAAATTTATATCTACTTTTCAAAAGTCAAAATTATGCCCGGTTATGAAGATATACAGAAAATATTATTAACACATAGGTACCCCATATTATTTGGAAATAACTACGTGTCCATAATATCATGACAATTTCGATAAGTCACTGTCAAGTTTGTATTTTGCAAAAGTTTATTTTTGAAAATGCTTCATCCCAATGAATTTACGAATTATGAAATGAGAGACATGATAGTTGCATATGTACAGGAACATTTTACTGGATGCGCTGCTAAGAGAACATATGAAGAATTTTATCCAAATCGCAGACAACCTACTCATGTATTGTTTGCTCCTTTATTCATCAGATTAGGAGAAACTGAAAACTTCCGGTCTAATTCACGAAATGGAAGGTACTTTTAAAGAAGGGTACAAGACGAAGAAAAATTTCTAACAGGAGTAGACCAAAATCCCAAAATTAGTATTCACTGTTTGTCAGCAGTCACAGGAGTTGGCAGCAAACCGTTGCAACTATACTCCACACGCAGCAGTTACAATGTTTCCGTTTTCACCCTGATTCACAAAATTTGTTTGAACCAGACCGCCCACTGAGATTTTGCAAACGATATCTCCAGATACATAACAGGGATCACACTTTTCTCGGAGGAATTGCCTTTATATGTGAAGCTGTTTTTACCATTAAAGGTGTTTTTAATTGGAAAAACTCTCACGTGTGGAGCGAAGAAAATCCACGCACAATGAAAGAGCATCACTTCCAACACGAATTTTTGTAAACGTCTGGTGCGGAATTATAGGAAATTTTATTTTGGATCCTACCTTCAAGGTTGAATGGCTAAAATTATTTGGATTTCCCTTGGCAAGAACTTCCTGGGGCTCTCGAAGAAGTACCCATTAATACTAGATGACATGTGGTTTATGTACAATGGTGCCTCTGCTCATTACAGCCATTTGGTGAGAGATCATTTAAATTAAGCATTTCCAAACGGTTGAATTTGTCGAGGTAGTGACTCTCCTTGGCCTTCTCACTGTCTGGATTCTAATCCGTTAGGCTTCTACTTTTGGGGTCATTTGAAAGGAATTGTTTACAACTCTGTAACACCTAAGTAATACAGGAGAAGAACTTCGGGATAGAATAAAAGACACCATACGACAAGTTACGAATAATTCGTTTCCATTTTCACTAATTTCATAAAACGTTTCAAGGAAATGTGTTGAAGAAATTGAGGGACACATAGAACATTTATTATAAATAAGTAGACTTTTTATTACTGCCACCCGCTGCCACCTTTCAGTTATGTAATTAATTATATTATTTATTATGTTTATTATTAGATATGTAGTTATTTCAAAAAAATATGGGGTATGTGTTAATAAATATTTTCTGTAATATTTTCATAGCCGAGCATAACTTAGACTTTTGATAGGTATACATTTTTTGTGTAAAGTAAAATAGATGTGTACTTGCGTGTAAAAATTTAAACATACAAATAAGTTGCAGTAGAATATTCACAAAGGGTCAGAGGCGAATCCAGGGGGGGGGGGGCTATGGGGCTGCAGCCCCCCAGAAACAAACCACTGAGATACTTTTTTTTGGAGTATCACATCCTTTACCTGTTTGGTATCTAGCTCAAGAAACAAATGACTTTGATCTATTGGTCAAATTTTATGAGAATGACTTACCTACTTGAAAACGGTGCTTTTATCAATACTGAACATGAACGTGCTGAATTTCCGAACATACACGAGCTTTTCAGAATAGTTGCAATAATACCAGTGACAACAGCAACTGCGGAAAGAAGCTACAGTAGCTTGGGAATATTAAAGACGTACTTGAGAAATACGACAGGGGAGAATAGACTCACCTCTTTGGCCCTTATGAATATACACTAGGAACAGAAATTAAGGGATATTTTAAAAAATCCCAAAATTTTGGGTGATTTTCAAAGAGCTGTAACTTGGAGGGAAATGGTCGTAGAGAGAATAAAAAAAAGGAGGAAATTGAAGCTTCAAGTGTCTAGTTTTCGGATCTGGAGTTTAAAATTTTTTAGTGTTAGCAGTTTTTGAGTAATCATAAGAAAATCAACGAAAAAAAATTGCAAATAATTTCATTCTCTTCAATTTGAGCGGTTCCGGAGCCTTGTACGATTATTTGTTGCTGAGTTATTGTCGATCAAAGTAAAAAAATCACTTTTGACTTTGGCATACAGTTACTCGGAAAATAATGGTCGTACAGAAAATCCAAGCAGGGTTTTGAAAACTGCAAAGTAAAAAATGATAAAAACAATTTTACTAATATCGACATAAATGTTGATGAGGTGCTCAACAAATTAGGTTAAAAAAGCTGTCAGCGTCGAATAAATATTATATTGTGATTGAACAAATTGATACTATTTTATATTTCATCTTCACGTTTCTAAAATCTCAATTCAGGTACCTAACATATAAATAAAAGATTAAGAAACTACCTTATTTTAATCTAATACAATTTAGAGACGTCAAGACAATATAATTTTTTATGACCTGAGCCCCGCCCAGAGCTAAATCCTGGATTCGCCACTGCAAAGGGTTGTAGTAAAATGAACGTCCTGTATGATTTAACCTAATAGGATAGGAACATAATCACTGCATACTTTATGAAAAGGAACTAAGCAACAGCAAATTTTGCTCAAGTCGGTTAACTGGATTCTGGTGACAAAAAAATATAAGAAGTACCTACCTATTATGGCATTAAGCAAAATAATACTTTTTTATATTGAAAAAAATTTCGGAATATTCAAGTATTAATAATAATTAATTTATATCTCTAATAATGACAATATTAGTAGTATTAAAAATATGTTTTTTTTAAAAATTAGTCATCATGATTTACTTCTATAATAAAATTGGTTTAATAGAACACATCCGTAAAAAATTAAAATGTCAAATTTATTTTAATTTGAAAAAAAAAAAGATCCTACTCTAGAATCTGTGTCATAAATTTACATATTGAAAGACGATTTTTTGAGAATTATTCGAAAAAAAAACACTTGGTTTAGAAAAAAAAACTAAAAATGTATTTTATATTTTTTTTTATAAAACTGTATATAAAAATAACAAAATAAAAAAAGGTTACATCTTAGTTTTTTGCCGTGTTACAGTTAGGTATTTGAAAAAGTTTTTGCACAAAATACTTATTCAAATACTAGTAACGTCTTGAGGGGTTGAAACAAAAAATTTAAAAAATTCATGAAAGCTCCTCTAAATGGGGTAGTAAATAATACCAAAAGTTATATAAAATCATGTAAAAAAATATATCATTTAAAAACAATAGAATGTTTTTTTTTTATTGTTTGAGGCTTTGTCCACATAGATATAAAAAAAAATAAGGTGACTTTAAAATAATACGTCCCTAAGTCATCCAAAAGCAATCTGATTTACTAAATTATTTTCCTTTGATGCTCTCTAATAGTTGTTTTAAAAAAATAACAACTTGCAATGCTAATAAAACATACCATGCTAATTCACTTTAAACAAGAATTAAAGTGTGGTTTTAAAAACTAATTATAACCGACTATTTATTTGATTAAAAAAAAGGAATT
This sequence comes from Anoplophora glabripennis, assembly GCF_000390285.2. NCBI lineage: Eukaryota > Metazoa > Arthropoda > Insecta > Coleoptera > Cerambycidae > Anoplophora > Anoplophora glabripennis. The sequence goes on along the minus strand of NW_019418911.1, from coordinate 277,184 downwards.
TCAGTTTTGTATTTAGGGGAGCACGTACTATTTCTCTTAAAAAATGACCCCCATTTAAAGTTACACCCTGTATAATGCACTCAATTTTTTTTTGTTTCAAGGTTCGAAATATTTTTTTGTATACACTCGCTGTTATAAATACGATTGCTACTTATAATAATAATTTAAAATATTCCTTTTAGCTTCTAAGAAAATGCCAATGAGTATATTAAGTGGAACACCCTGTACAACATGTACTGTTGACGATACTCTTAATATTGTTTTCTTTTGACGGTGTTTTACAAAAAAAAAAAAATCAAGAGAAACAAAAATTCTGGTCAGAAATGGTCTGTTCAAATCTTTAATCTTGCTAATTTTGTTTGGGGTAATCGTACTGTACCATGTTCAAAAACTTGTAGAATACTATACATGCAGGGTGTCCCAACAGGAATCGCCACCATGGATATCTCGGAAATTGCTCATCCGATAAATTTGAGAATTTGGCGACCTAGGAAAGGCGGTAGGATGTTCCATTTAAGTTAACAAAGTTATAACTGCAAACAGTTATATATGTAACAGCAATAATGAAACATCTGGTATTAAATGTTTTAATTTATTGGTACACCATAATTTAGTATTACCTATGACTTTTGCTGGTACATATCAAAAATCCACTTGATATCGGGCTCCTGACAAGAGTTACTAGCAGCTCCGCGGACCCTTGCACTGTCAAATTTTTCCTTTAAAAATTAATATCTCAAAATCTATAACTCCTAGGTACGTTTAGGGAATATATAATAAAGTGGCCCTCAAATTTTATATAAAATCCGAAAATTCAATAATATATAGGGCGTTCCATGTAAAATAAGAAAGTTATGTTGACTTCCGGTATAACTGGAAGTGCCATAAAGTTCTAAATATTTTAGCTATGTTGGCCCTACTGCCTTTGCTAGGTTACCAAATTTTCAGATTTATCGGATAAGTAGTTTCCGAGATATTGATAGTGGCGATTCCTGGTGGGACACCCTGTATATAGAATAAAACTTGTTGCTCATACTGTCTTTGAAAATTGTGGGTTCCCTACAAATTGTTGAGGGAAAAAAGAAATTTGTAATACTTTTTTTTATTTTGACTACTCAGTTATCAAAGTTTTTTTTAATGTTGCCTTTCCTGTATACATTTTTTTCTGTTTCAGAAGTATGGTCGTTAAAATGTAAATGTGATATATGTAAAACTACAAATTACACCTGTGAAACAGACGGTTACTGTTTTACATCGGCATTTATCAAGTTTGGAGTTCTGCAATACAATTACAGGTATGTTCTTTTAGATATTAAAAATTTGTTTTTTTTATATTCTTTTACCTTCCAATATGCAAGGTGTTAACGAAATAAGTACTCAAAATTGGAGAGTATGTAAAACATGTCGAAATATGATCTAAACCAGTAGATTTTTTGGCAGTGGCGGCCCCTAAGGGAGATACAGCCTCTTGAAGGGATAACTCAGGAAACAGTTTTTATTTCATAACTTCAAAACGGTTTAATATTAAATCACGAAAATTTAGGGTTGTATTATTATTTATATGTTTAATAATCACAGGTCAACAAGGGTCAGGAAGCTGACACACTAATATGCATTCCCGAAGGATTTTGGTGCGCTTAATCCGAATCTGGCCGTAGAATTGCTATTATCACGTTAGGTTTTTGAGATATCCTAACCTAAAAGTGCAAAAAACACTGTTTTTCGTCGTATTTGAGATTATGTAGTAATAAAAAAATACATATAATTTAAAAGTACAAGGCTCCCTCTTTCGAATGCCGTTGAGTTTGCTATCTTTTTTTTTTCGTTGAGATATCACATGTTGAAACTAAGTTTATCAGTTTCTTAATATGCGAAAATCTATTAAGGATCCCTTAGACGTTAAACAGTTGATTGCAGTTCAGAAACTTCATACTCAGAAACCTTCAATACATACGAACTCATACTCACAAACTCCAAATCCACAAACCCACAAACCCAAAACCCACAATCCCTAAATCCACAAACCCCAATCCCACAAAACCCGAACCTACAAACTCCAAGCTTACAAATCCCAAGCCCACCAACTCCAAACTCACAAACCCTATGGGTATGAAGTTTCCGAATTGCAATCAACTGCTTGATGTCTAAAAGCTGTTTTACATTGACAATTTATTGATCAATTAATTGATGAAGTCGCTTCATCAAGAAATTGGACAAGTGTAATGCACCAAATCTGCTGTCAAATAACTTGATGAATTTATTCATCAAGTTCTTGACGAATTAAGAGCATGTTCTAATTTTCGTCAATTTCTTCGTGAAGTTCGGAAGTACCAACCCAACAGATTTCCAGCCTCAGATCAGTACTGAGGTTAAGTTATTGGAATATGTAAATAATTGTGTGGCGTCGTGCTAGTTTTGCATTGTTTTTACCGATTTGTTACTTACAAAAACTAATATTTATATAATATGTGTCACAATGGTACCGCTGTTGTATCACTACAATTATGAGTGAAAAGGTGACATTTTTGAAATTTATTTGCTTCTTTGATTCATTGGTAGAACTCATTCATATGTCAAAAAACTTGACAAAGTCTGTAGCAGTGTAAAACCACACTGTTTAGCAATAAATTCGTGAACTAATTTATGAAGAACTTTGTCAATTTATTGATGAATAAATTGTCAATGTAAATCAGCTATAAGGGATCATTAGTAGATTTTCGCATATTAAGGAACTGAGAAACTTAAAAATTTCAACGTGTGATATCTCAACGAAAAAAAAAAGAAATTTGAGCAAATTCAAGGCATTCGAAGGAGGGAGCCTTGTACTTTTAGATTCAATGTATTAGTTTTTTGGAAAAGAATAGATGGCATTACTACATAACCTCAAATATTATGAAAAACAGTGTTTTTTGCACTTTTATGTTAGGATATCTCAAAAACCAGACGTGATAGAGCAATTCTGCTGCCAGATTCGGATTCGGCTTACCTAAATCCTTCGGAAATACATATATGTTCAAGTTTGTGCTTCCAAAAAAAGTTAAATTTTGTTGGTCAATCGGTATAACATACAAATCAAAATTTGCTACAGGGGCCTAAGAAAATGCGGGATCATGGGGCAAATTCTAAAATTTTTTTTGTACTCAATTTTTTCTGTTTCCTGAACCGAAAATATGAAAATTTATCATAATGAATTATTGAAATGGACTTAACTAGAAAACGACTCATGCTATTAAAATCTAACAAGACTACCTTTTTTATGCAAAATATGATAAATTTTCATAATTTCGGTTTAGGAAATAGAAAAAAATTGAGTACAAAAAAAATTGTAAAATTTGCCCCATGGTCCCGCATTTTCTTATGCCCCTGCAGCAAATTTTGATTTGTATATTATGCCGATTATTAAGCATATAAATAGTAATACAACCCCAAAATTTTGCGATTTAATATTAATCTGTTTTGAAGTTATGCAATAAAAACTGTTTCCTGAGTTACCCCTTCAAGGGGCTGTATCTCTCTTAGGGGCTGCCACTGACAAAAACCCTACTAAGGTTTTCATCATATTTCGACATGTTTTACATACTCTCCAATTTTGATTACTTATTTCTTTAACACCTTCTATACTTGTATTACACTTAATTTTAGCCATCATTGGTAACTTGAAAATGAAAAAAGATACAGAACAGGTCAAATTAGGAAAAGTAATTTTGAATTTATTATAGAGATGAATTTGAAATGGGAATATATTAAAATTAAATTAAATTTAATTTCAAGATTTATGCTACCTATTAAATTTTTGTTTCGGAAAGGATTCGTTCATTTATTCATTGCAAGTTTTTACTTATGTTTAATTTTGTATAAAATATTTTAATATGCATTAGAGCAGCGGTTTTCAACCTTTTTTCATTCGAAGACCCCATCACAAAAATTTTTATATTCGAGTACCTACCCCTTATCTTAAACCTTACAATTAGTATAATTAGCACTGGGGCAAATATACTTTACTTTTAGTTTAGTCTTCTGGATTAAGCTAGTTGCTGTTTTTTTATTTCTTAAATAAACAAATAAAGAGCTATGTAATATTGTGGAGTACTGGAAACTAATGTAAAAGTTAAATTATTAATTAATATCATTTTTGTTTTCGTTTCTATGTACCTATCTATTTTAGACAAGAGCCAGAGGCAAAAAAATTGTTTGAATTTAATAAGCCTAGTAAGTATGTAAGCCTTTTTGATAGTTGTGTACAGAAACATACTGTAGTCAGTCAAGCGTGAACAGGTGTCTCAGGTACCCTATCAATTGTCGCACATAGCGAGGTAAAAAAATTAATTTACTAAGGCTGAAAATCGTTTTCTCCATTCTATATTTATAAATAAAAGTTATGTCAGTCAATCAGCCGAATGTGGGGATAGAGCTGGTCAGTCAGCCCCAATATACTATGTATGTTTCGTTTACTATACTTCAAAACTTTTGTGCGGGTATTAATTTTTATTGTTATATTAACCATAAACAAAATGGAATATAGAATTTGTATATATGATTTTCAGCCTTAGTACATTCATTTTATTACCTCGGTAGGTACGACAACTTTGATAGTGCACCTGAGACACTTGTTCTCAGTTTCGCTTGACTGACTACAGTATGTTTGCGTACACAACTAGTGTAATCACCTATCAAAAAACTAGGCTTAATAAATTCAAACAATTTTTTTGACTCTGGCTCTTGGACTATTTTAGAGATCCTTTCATGTACCCCTTAAAACGATGTTAAGTACCCCTTGTTGAATACCACTGCATAAGAGTATTCTTAATTTTAATAGACATGCATTATAATGAAATTAGTAGCCAAATTGACATTGACATTCTGCATCATGAAACAATACAAAACGTATGAATCAGAAGTATATAAAACTCGTACTAAAAATTTGTATAATTATGCACCTTATTTTAATAATGTAATTTCTTACTGGCACTAACAAAGTACTGCAGAAAACTATTTACACACTGCAGTGTTTTAGTTTTACTATTTATTGTATCACATTTGCAGTAAATAGATAAATATTATAAAAAATCTATGTTTTCTCCAACCGTCACAAAACTGTGACATTTTTTGACTATCAGAAGTCTCTAAGGTTGACATTTTCCTTACTGAGACAAAAAAAATTGTATCTTAGCAACAAAAGTATTCACTTTTAATCCTAGGATCTAAAGTTAATCAAGTTTATAAAGTTTTATTCAAAAATATTTACAATAATTTTTATTTATCCACATTAATATTAAATATACACTTTGAACAAGTGTTAAAATTAAGTAAACCACTGAAACTGCCACTACCCTCATTCTTGGAGCAATTCTCGAAACAGTCCAACACGTTTTCATTAATAGTTATATTATTTTATGATGTTATGAAATCGGAAATGACAGTGGTGATTGTTTTATCATTACCACTATCAACTTTCAGTATTCTTTTCATAACATTTTCTTTATTCAAAAGTGAGTCTTCAATGTAGCCTTCCGCCACAGTGTTCGATCTCCATCCTTCATGTCTCTTAAGACAAGTGAGGTCACCACCGCCGTCAACTAAAAAGGTATCAGATATTCGTTATAATGCGTGTCCACTGTACTCTTTCCAGTTGTCCAGCTTCAAAAATTTTGCCACTTGCGAGACGGCACTGATTTTGTCAATACCGACCACCATTCGATAACACTTTCCACTAACATATCTGAAAAATAATCTATGTTCTACCAATCCGGGTGGATGTAAAGAAACATATTTTCAATAAAAACTTGAATAATTGTCTCCCAGCACAGTAAAAAAACATGGTTAGATTTGATATTGGAAATTTTTTTAATTAAGGCGGATTTCACATCTTCAACATTATCAATTGTTAAATTGACTAATTCATCAGAACGGCATGTGCTTGGAAACCCGCAATATTAGATTGACCTATAAAGAAGCTTTTAAAAAATTTTTTTCTTTTATTACGTGCATCGTAAGAATGTCGATTATTTCTTAGATATGTTACTGGAAAGTGTCATCGAATGGTGGTCGGTATTCATAATGTCACTGTTGTCTTGCAAGAAATGGTGAAATTTTTGAAGTTGGACAACTGGAAAGAGTACAGTGGACACGCCTTACGACGAACGTGTGCTACCCTTTTAGTTGACGGCGGTGGTGACCTCACTTGTCTTAAAAGACATGGAGGATGGAGATCGAGCACTGTGGCACAAAACTACATTGAAGACTCACTTTTGAATCAATAAATTATTGCGCAACCAAGCACTGTTGTCATTTCTTATTTCACAACATCTAAAAATTATATATTAACTTATTAATGAAAACGTGTTGGACTGTTTTTAAAATTGCTCCAAGAATGAGGATAGTGGCAGTTTTAGTAGTTTATTTAATTTTAATACTTGTTCAAACTGTGTATTCAATATCAACGTGGACAAACAAAAATTATTGTAAATATTGTTGAATAAACTTTTATAAATTAAAACTTGATTAACACTTTTAATCTAAGTATTAAAAGTGTCAACTTTAGCTCCTAGTGAATACTTTTGTTGCTAAGATACTATTTTTTGTTCTTAGTAAGAAAAATGTCAACCTTAGAAACTTCTGACAATCAAAAAATGTCATAGTTTTGTGACGGTTGAAGAAAAAAGTAATTTATCTTTTGTCTACAGTGTAATTCATAAGTAAGGGAAAACAATTAAGAGCCGATGGAACATCGAAAATTTAATAAAGTTTGCAATGTTAACATATTTTCTAAACTGCATTATTTTTTAAATACATGGTGTTGACGTTGTTAATGTTTCAGAGATTACTTTAATTACCTCTCAAATGGCAAATGTACAAAATATTTTTTAAATATTATTAGTTTGAGATATTTAAATCTCTGAAATTAATAGCTTCACCACCATGTATCTCAAAAACGGTGCATTCTATAAAAAATGTTTATATGACAATTATTTTTATATTGTAAATAAATCAAAGACAAATATGTATTTCAATTAGACGGCGCTCGTATACACATCAACACAGTCCTGTAAGAAATTGGCTCAACGAAAATTATCCAAATAAGCGGATAATTGATCCCGACAGCCTTTATACTACTTTCTGTAGAGAGTATTAACAGACAAAGTTTATAAAAATTGTCCACTACTGTGACTTACGCAGTCACTGGCTTTTAGACAACAACTAAGAAAAGTTGTTAGTAACAATAGAAGTAGAGAATAGATAAGCGCATTCTTTCAGAAGGAAACCTTGCAAGAACAAAAATTTAATAATTTAAGGTTCAACCTATCAAAATTTTATTTTTGATATAAAGAATATCTTACTACTTAACTATTACTCACTGTATATTTCAGTTAAGTATGATATAATTTTCAAATGAAAATTCCTGTTTTCATTTTGGTTATCCAAAATCCATTAAAACAAATATAATTTATTGATTAAACATTCAAATATAGGGTTTATTGCTTTATTTCGGGTTTATTCTACATAACATTCTGAACCCATATTGCCTAAAGGGTTGATTAAAGTAAAAAAAAATCTATTTATGTTATGATAAATCTGACCACGTTGGTCTTCACAAAACAGTAATTAATATTGTACTTAGGAATGGAGTCACTCGTGCTTGATAGATGGGAAATAGAGCTGTGCAAAATCTATTTCGATAATCAAAATAGACAAATAATTTTCAAAAGTGACATTCTTTCTTAAACTCAAATTGTATTTTTTATTTCATTGTCATTAGGAAAACTACACAAATTGTCCTGAGCACCCTGTATACTATCGGAACGAAAATTTGGTTAGTAGGTTTTTCTGGGGTCCTGCTCAAGAATCCGTGGGAATTTTTTGGATAAAAATATCCCTAATATGAACCAGAAGGTTTTTAGCTATATGGATTGCATCGTAGTCGGTGACGGTTTCAAATTTCAATGAACACGAGTTGTTATAGCAGTTGGTTTGACAAAATTAGGTATTAGGGCATGGGATGATGCATGGAATCTGATGGAGATATCGAGTTTTAGACAGAGCGTTCCATTTCTCAGGAAATCGATTTGCTTTCAAGTTTTATATCCATAGTGTGCCTCATTAATACTTACATTTAAATTATGTTTAACTAAGAATACATCCTGATAGAAAATTATACAGGCTGTTACAAATTCGCTTCTCACTATAGGGATACGAAGTAGCTTAAATGATGACAAAGTTGCGTAATCAGGGGACAAACTTTATGCCTCTAAAAAATCAAGGCTAATATGATTAGTTTTCGAAATATTAGAAAAAAAGCGAAATTTTGGAAATTCGTTTTTATTTAATTTCAGCCTTGTTTGAGGTGATATTGAAAAAAGAAGAACACTTTCTCATGGCCACTTTTGTCCTCTATCGAATGGCATAATCAATTTTTATACGTAACGTTTCGTTTCTCCAGGACCATGATCAACTTAATTTTTTTAAATACGACCCTGGAAATTTTATTATATTTTTTGCAAGCCTTTATGGCCCTCAGCTCGAACCAGATTGTAACGTGTGATGGTAATAGTTTAAATCACTAGGTGGATTTCACAGGGTCTGACGACACTTAGAGTGTACGATAATTGAAGAAACATAGAAATCTAAAAAAAATTTGATAAATTTGGAACGAATACATTGAAGATTAATTTTTATAGACAAAACGTCTTAATCTGGTTCGAGCTGTGGCAGTACAGTAAAAATCTAATAAAATTTCGAGGGTCGTATTTAAAGAAATGAAGTTGATCCTGGAGAGACGAAACGTTACATATAAAAATAAATACATATAAAAATGAAGTTGATGATGGTCCTGGAGAGACGAAACATTACATATAAAAATTGATTAATCCATTCGATAGAGGGCAAAAAGTTGCCATGAGAAAGTGTTATTTTTTCTATATCACTTCAAACAAGGCTGAAATAATAATAAAAACGAATTTCCAAAATTTCGTTTTTTTTTCAAATATTTCGAAAACTAATCATGTTAGCCTTGATTTTTTGAGACATACCCTGATTACACAACTTTGCCCCCATTTAATCTACTTCATATCTCCTACCTATTTCGAGATCCCTATATTGGGAAGTGAATTTGTAACAGCCTGTATATAAAAATGTTAAATTTCCTTGTATTTTCTTACAAAATTTGGAACCCAATTGAATCAATTACTCACATTGCCGCAGAAACAAATGTCAGACTTCTGTGGAATGCCATTGAACTATCAGAATAATGATATTAAAATATTTTAAACATACACACAAAGTGGAGTAATAAATGTATTTATGTATTTATAATTGCTTTATTTTTAGACCTTCATTAGAAAAAACATTGGTTTTTGTGGTTTATTTGTCCATCTATTTTTTGTTCTTCTATTTCACTATAGGGCTTCGCCTCTCATTTTATTGGTCGTGATTGGAAATGTTGGTTACATTTTTTAACATCACAAAGGTGATTATCATTATTAAATATTTGTATAATAGCAGATCATACATGTTACTTTAATGAGCGATGTCTGCAAGAAAACTGCATTTATGCATTTGCATTACGACACTACTGTTCATCTGCAAGTCTTCCTCGATTGGATGGATTTTGATACTGTGAAATCTATTTTAATAAACAATTTTTAAATCTAACCTATAATAATTATAGTCATTCACAAAAATATTGCATTTTGTTAAAGTTTCTAATGAATTCTTTGAACAAATACGTCTGCTTGACATAAAGTAAATTAAGTATACAAACAGTCTTCAGTCGAATTATGACTGGTTGGTATTTATACAGGGTGTTTCGCATAAGAACAGACACAGAGCAGGGGCATGTGGAGAAACCTAAAATATGGTGACTTAACACAACAATGTACTTTTATACTAAGCTGCAACCTTAAGTTATAGCTCTTAAAAGTGGAGTTTCGAATTTGGAAAAAAATCAATATTTTAGTTATACTTGAAATTAGAAAAACCAAATTTGGTACTAGTCGAGGAAATGAAACACTGAACCTCCGAAATCTGTGCAGTAAGATGGATCATGATACAGTTTTTTGCATTCGATTCGTTAGAGCGTCCAGAAAGTTTGTGACCTTATGTGATCAATGAGAAATGAAAATTGCATTGGTGCATAAGAAAAATGCATTTTTAAAATTGCATCGCGAAGAGTTAAAATATGAAAAATTTATAACTTGGATAATATTGACGGAAATGAGTTCAATTTTGCTACTCGGGGGTTTTTGGGGTCGCTGAATACGAATATCATGACGGCAACGGTCTCCGAGGTACCTAGTGCCCAGGGTGGCCGGTTTCCACCTCGTCTCTTGGAGTTTTGTGGGAATTCGTTATAAACATAGCCGAAACTTGTTACCTCGGGGCTTTTGAGGTCGTTCAACACGAATATCACGACGGTAACGGTTCTTAATTCTCAATTATTTTTTATTATAAAAATACATTTATTCGTTACAAAAAATACATGTTTTCAAAAAAATATTATACTTGGATGACTACAATTTAAATTTTTCTTATTTAATTTTTTAATTTTTATTATTATCTTCATCTTCTTCATGTCGCGTTTCCTGTTCCGAAAAAAAGATGTTTCATTATTCCTGCAATTAATGCCTGCACAATTTTTGCACTCGATGCTGCAGGCAATCCATGCTTCCTACATTCACACGAAGTTCCGGAATCGGTTTTGCACCCACAGAAAATCATATCCATGATTTACCTAGTCCACTTGGTGAACCAGGTGGAGTCATTTTAATGGGAACTAAGATTTGTTCTTTTAGTTCTCATTCCCAGTCTGTCGGATTCAAACCATTTTCATCTCCATATAGCCAGTTTTGCACTTGAAAGTATACTCTTTTCAACAAAAAACACGTGTGTGCTATAACTTGTTGCGTATCCGTATATACTAGTGTGTGTAAGAGTATATATTAGTATACAGGGTGGTCCGAATTTTATGCAGGAAACTTCGAGGACAGATAGATCTTTTTAAAATAGTAGGTGTTTGTCTTATAAACATAGGTCTGGAACGGCCTCGTTTTAGAGATACAGGGTGTTGAAGTTGTGAAAAAAAAAAATTTTTTTGTTTATATCTCTGAAATCCATCGACCGATTTTAATAAAATTTAGTACAGATAATGTATGATAGTAGGCCTTATATTCCCTAAAATATGAGCTCTAAAGATTCAACCAGTGGTGTACAACTGGACAGAGTCACCCCCTTTTTTATAAAAAAAACCTATGCCACTGTAGTTTTTACAAGCTATTGTAACAAATTTATATTCTAATGCACAAAATACGTAAAAAAGGTAATTTGAATTTTTTCCCTAAAGTTCACCGTTCTCTAGTTATTCATACCAATACAATCCCTTTGTGGCAGATACTTCTAACCATAATATTACAAGAATATTTATAATCAAAATTCTTTACACTCATCGCTTTCATCTTTTTGGATTAAAACAATATTTGGAAAATCTCTACAAAGGAATGAAGGACACAGAAATGAAATTTTGAAAGCATTTGACGACAATCCTCGGCTAAGTAGGTTCACGAAGAACGTCTCGGCAACTTGGGGTGAGTACTTCCGGGAGATGCAGAGACGCCTGAATTTTTATCAGTGGTTGTTTGAATTCTTACTAGAAATACTTTGGACCGATGAGGCTACGTTCACAAGGCGAAGGGTAGTGAATTTTCACAATCTGAATATTTGGACACAAAAAAATCCTCATGCAATTTGGAGTCATTTCTAAACTTTCTAGAAAACCATCTATTTGAATTATTAGAGGATGTTCCATTAAATATACGACAAAATAGCTGGATATAAATGGATGGTGCTCCTGAGCATTTTAGGAGAATAATACAACAATGGCTTAATGAAAATTATATGAGATGGTGGATAGGTAGAAGACCAAATGCCAATGTCAACCATAATTGTTCTTATTTGTAAAGATAATGCCTTCAGAGAAAACTAAAACACATCAGGAACACTACCTCACAAGTGATGTGGAAAGAATTTTATTGATGTGCTTACAAATTGCACTTACTTTTAAGCATAAACATAAATATTTTTGAAATATTCTGCTTTGAAGTGTCTGCCACAAGGGGATTGTATTTGTGTGAATAACTTGAAAATGGTGAACCTTAATGAAAAAATTCAAGTCACTTTTTTTACATATTTAGTGCATTAGAATATAAATCTGTTACAATAACTTGTAAAAAATACTGTGGCGTAGGATTTTTTTTATACAAAGTGGGTGACCCCTGTCCAGTTGTACACCACTGGTTAAACTCTTAGAGCTCATATTTTAGCGAATGCAAGGCCTACTATCGTACATTATTTGTACCAAATTTTATTAAGATCGGTTAAGAGATTTCGGAGATATAAACAAAACATCAATTTTTTTTAACAACTTCAACACCCTGTATCTCTAAAACGAGGCCGTTCCAGACCTATGTTTATAAGGCAAACTCCTATTATTTTAAAGAGATCTATCTGTCCTCGAAGTTTCCTGCATAAAATTCGGAACACCCTGTATATGTAAGAATCTGGAAGTAGCGACCAGCGATCTCAGTCCTTACCTAAAATTTTATCAATGCTACTAACTGTAATAAAGCGCCCAATTTATTTAGATATTCGATAAAGCTTATGAAGATGACATCGGTGCCTCGGAGAACATTACCGTTGTGATATTCGTGTTCAGCGACCTCAAAAACCCTGAGGTAACCAGTTTCGGCTAAGTTTATAACGAATTTCCACAAAACTCCAGGAGACGACGTGGAAACCGGCCACCCTGGGCACTAGGTACCTCGGAGACCGTTGCCGTCGTAATATTCGTGTTCAGCGATCCCAGAAACCCACAAGTAGCAAAATTGAACTCATTTCCGTCAATATTTTCCAAGTTATAAATTTTTCATTTTTTAACTCTTCGAGATGTAATTTTAAAAATGCATTTTTCTTATGCACCAATGCAATTTTCATTTCTCATTGATCACATACGGTCACAAACTTTCTGGACGCTCTAATGAATCGAATGCAAAAAACTGCATCACGATCCATCTTATTGCACAGATTTCTGAGGTAAGGCTGTTTTTAATGCTTTATTTCCTCGACTATACACGGTGTTAGTCTATCAAGAGCATTAATCTACAGTAAGTAAGTTCAGTTGAAGAATTTTAAAGGGTTGATAAGGGACCATGCACCATTAAAATGTGACAGAGTTTTTTAACCCGTTGGCGGACTTAAAAGATTATTACTTTATTTTATGGGGAATTTTATTCTAAAATTTTAATTTTTTTTACTCTTGTTAGTTTTAAAAAAAACTTTGTCGTTTTCAACAAAAACACGAATAACTAATAATACCTATTGTTATTTAAAACCATCGAAAATTCAAAAGTTCGCTATGTATTTAAACTTGACGATCAGGAAAAGAAGTAATTTAATTTTATTAATTGTTTGCAGTGTTTTGCAAATGGCCGGGAAGTTTTTATTTAGCAAACAAGTTGACATGTCATTAGTGTTAGGTTTCTGTGAAGGAAGTACTAGTTAGTAGTGAAAAGGGGCCGCTTCTGCCTGGTAATTAGGCCACAAGTGGGCCCTTTTTACCTATCCTGACGTCCCATCACCTATCGACTCTTTGCCTCTGACCCTCCTCGAACCTACTCGACGCCCTAATGAACACCAGGATTTTGGTCCATGAAAGGTCTCTCACCTCAGCCCCCCTGCAGCTCTTCAGCACCAAAGCTCTGTGAAGGAAACTCGGAAGGAATGTAGAAGAATATCGGAGAAGATTTCCAAATCCTGAAATACTTCCCCATAGAGAATCACTTTCCAATGTTGAATGACGAGCTCGAGAAATAGATAAGTTTTTCAGTAACACTATAGAATGTTCTATTGCAATCAGGGCACAAGACGAATAACTTATTTTGAGTACAATTGAAGATACATATTAGTACTAGGATTCTATCTCAACAAACTGGTATATCCCAAACTTCTGTGTACTTCTTCTGTGTACCGAGTGATCAGACATAATCTAGTACACCCATATCATATCCAAAAAGTGCAAGAATTGTTACCTAATGATTTGGTTAAACGGGTGAATTTCTGTCAGTGTATTTTGCATCAAGAAAATTATGCAAAAGAAAATTCTCTTTACTGATGAAGCTTATTTTGCCCACAGAGGTATTACAAATTTACATAACTATTATGAGTATTCCGATGTAAACCCTCATTCAGTAATTCCTCGACACTTCCAACGCAAGTTTGAAATAAATGTTCGGATTGGTGTTATTGATCGGTATTTAATTGGTCCAGTTATTTTACCGAATCGACTAAATGGCAAAACTTATTTAGAAATTCTCCAAAAGTAAGAACAGTTCTAGAATAGGCATGATGACAGCAACCAAGAATCACTAAAATTATGTATTTACCTATTGAAATATGATTCATGGATTATAAAAAAATTTATTTTTATATTATGAGCGAGATTGATAAATAATATTTCTGATGAAATAAAACTACAAAATGCAGCAAACCGCCATGATAGGTTGAATGCCACTCAGAGCGAATTACGTCACATCTATGTAAATGTCGTTTTGTTTCATTTGTACTTCGACAATATCCGCAGTATTTATCTTTGTTTAAATATTTTGTGTTTCTCAACTATCAGTTGCTTAGTTTTGTGTTACCGAAACCATAATCAGGAAACTTTAGCCATGGAACCAGGGATTCACAAAGACAAATAGCTTTAATTTGCCTAGAATTGATTTGTTGATGCTAGGAAAGTTTCTTGCTTCAAACAACATAATTTAGAAATGTCAAAACCATGTAAGTACATTAATAACACAGCCACACAAAAATCGACTTTCGGGCCCAGAAGTCAGACCATGTTTATTAAACGTTTTTTGGATCACTGAATCCGAATCCGAGGTCCATTTAACCCCATCACCTCAGGATTTTTCCTAATCTCAAAAAACCGATATTCTGAACAATTAAACCATATATCCATAAGACCTCTTCCAACGCTAAATCCAACTAACCAAATCCCATAAACATTTAGCTTTAGCCCAATGATACCCAACCTAATAAGCCCATGAACCCGAACCCCAATAACCAAGAGAATTAATCATATAGTCCAAGCATTCTGTCACGGATAAATGTTAAATTTTTATTTTATGAAAATGACTTTTAAAGAAAGAAAACATTTACGGGTCTATTTTGCTTCTAAGGTGAAAATGCTATAATATTCGTGTTTAGCTACCCCAGATTAAGTACAAAAAAATAATAAAAATTGAAATAGTTATTTGAAAAAAACATACCCAAAAAAAGTGCAACTTTTTCAGTAATTTTTTTATCCTTAAAATTAATAAAATCGTCAACATTTTTTAACAGCATGATAATATAACTCTTTACGAAGAAAATAAACCGAAAATCGTTACTGTAGGGCTATCCGCTGAGAAGATCTAGCCAATTTTCGAGAGCGCCTTTTTTTCAAAAAATCGATATATCTCGAAAAATAATTAATATTTTTAAATTTTTCAAAAATGTACTTTTTTGGCTTGCCGCGGGCTATGCTTGCAGTAAATAGCAAATATGGGCACGTAAATGTAAACGAGTTATAGAAGAAGAGAAAAGAGAAGATTTTTAACGGTTTTTTCGATATATCTCGAAAAGTAACAAAGCAATCGATACTTTAAAAAAATCAGTCGATAGATCTTTTTAAAACCTACAACTTTCTCATTTAAAATTTGTCAATCCGTGCTATATTTTTTTAGATATTTTAGAAAAACCGTTTTTTTCAACTTTGCGATTTTTTTAAACCATGTTGGCCATATTGGATCGAGTTTAAAGAATAAGAAACTCAATTTAAAATTTAATTTTCTATACGGTCATATTTTTTTTGTCCAGGTAATAATTTCTGTAAGCATTTCTCTATAATGCTTGGACTAATAAGCAATCTGTATTATTGCAAAACATCACATAGCTGAAGACACCTTGAAAACCCTAGTACTCAAACCCAAAATACATCCTATGTATTGATCTAGTCATTTCACATGTCCGCTCTTTTAATCTAGTCATTCTAGTAATATAATTTTCTGGGTTATCTATTGTTATCCTTTGGATTTTCATTTCATTTAATCTAGTCAAGAGAGATTCTTAACATTAATTATTAATTTATTTATTTTCGTTTTATTGATTAATTTATAGTACGGTCTATCCTACAAATTAATTTTTTTTTCAAAAGCTTTTATGAGAGCTATATGATGTACGAAATCCGATCGTGCAACCACCTCGTGTTGTACATAGGGTAATACCAACGCTCCTACCAATTAAAGTTATAAAAAAAACTAGATCAACTGTAACACTCGGTTCTTTGGCGAATGGGATTAAAGTAAAGTGGTTTTGCGGTTTGAGGCATAGGTTTTTAAGATATCGTCAACCACATTCCACATTAACGTTTAGCCATAATGCAGATAATGCAGTGCCTATGATTTATTAGTTATGGGGTTATGGGGTTATGAGGTTACAAGGTTATGGGGTTATGAAGTTACGGGGGTTATAAGAATTTTTTGTGTTTTAGTACTTGGGTTTTCAAGGAGTCCTCAGCTATGTGATGTTATGCAATAATACAGATTGCGTATGATTTATTTTTTGGGTTATGGGTTATAGGGTTATTGGGGATTGGGTTAATGGGCTTATTAGGTTGGGATGTCATTGGGTTAAATGTTTATGGGATTTGGTTAATTGGATTTAGCGCTTGGAAGGAGTCTTAAGGTTATATGGTTTAATTGTTCCGAATATCGTTTTTTTTTGAGGTTATGAAAAATCCTGAGGCGATGGGGTTAAATGAACCTCAGATTCGGAATCAGTGACCCGAAAAATGTGTAATAAACATGGTCTGACCTCTGAGCCCTAAAGTCGATTTGTGTGCCTGTGTAATCTTTAAAAAACATAATTTAAAAATCTAAAACCCGTAAAATCTGCTTTTTATACACACTTGTATGCACTTCATGAAAGATTAGTTTAGAGGTTAGGTTATTGAAAATGTTGTTTTTCAAACTATATCATATTGATTTCATAATTTTAGATCTTCCAGGTCATCGTATGGCGATGACGCTGTAAGCTAAGTACAGCTTAAAAGCGATGGAAATCTGTGCACAGTGAAAGGTAAAATCTACTCTGAACATGAGGTCCACGCAAAGTCATATGGAGGGACGTAAATAGTTGATGAAGAGGATGAAGCAGTCAAATCAGTGGAATGCCATGAATGCTTCACAAGGGGACTGCAAACATGCCATAGCATTTCTCATATGAATCCAACGTAGGAATGAGGAGTCCTGTACATCTGTAGAATGGTAGTGGATGAAGTCCAAACTGTACAGAGTTGGGACTGCTTTAAAATATATAACTTCAAAAGAATTATCTAATGGTAGACCTGAAGAGATGATGAATGAGAGAGACTCCGTGGTGAACGGTCGATTAAAAATGTCTTCTCAAGTATTTTGCAAAAGGTGTGGTAAAAATGTTGTAAAAAATTGTTTGACATGTGAAAAGTGTAATAGTTCATTCCATCAAAGTTGTGCCAGGCTTTGGAAAGGTCTAAAAGTGACTAGTGATTGTACAATTAATTGTTGTACTGATGATACTAACGATCATATAACTGAACAATTTTGTGATGCCATGGAGAATGTATCGGCAAATGGTAAAATTGATATTGCTATTTTCATCTATATTATTAAACAGAAAGATGATCTGGTACGTGAATTGCAAGATAAAAATAGGATGTTAAATGAGCATATTTCACTGTTAAACAAGCTGAGAGCGGCAGAAGAAAGTAAAACTGTACAGCCGTCTAAAGACAAAAAAGGAGTAAAAACTTCTTCCGATGATAAGGTTTTTAATTCGGATATTTATTCAAATGAANGTGTAGGCCTGGACAGCCTTCGTAGGTGGGCCCCATCCGTCGTCTACCCCGACCGCAAATGCGGCCGGTGTAGGCGCTTTGTGGGACCTCCTTTTGTCCTGGCTGGGCCCCGCCGGCTAAGGCCCTTTCTTCTGGCGCTCTTCTTGCTTCGTCGGCTCATCAGTGTAAACCGAGGGGGTGGTGTCATGTTTATGGTTGGGTACGGTAGTGCGGCTATGCAGCCTGGGATGTGCTTTGCTAAAGTGGCCCTTAGGCTAGCGCGGGAAGGGAGGGGTAAGGAATGGGGGGGTGTGTATGTGTCTGTGTGTCTTTGTCTTCGTTTCTTGATTCTGGCGGTCTCTGAAACAGAAAAGGTTAACGGGCAGGGGGGGGATGTCGTTGGGGTGGTCACCCAGGGTCAAAAAGTTGGTGTCTAGGTCTTTTGTGTTTGTCGGTCACGTCGAGTACGTAGTCAACGGCTTTCCTGAGGAGGGGATTGTCATGTCTAGCGGCTACGTCAATCCGTTTCTCCGCGTTTTGTCTTATTGTCTGTGTAGCGTTTGTGTATTGTAAGTTTCGTAATATGTCAGAGTTTCTTAGGTACCAGGGCGCGTCGGTGGCCGTGCGGAGGGCTATGTTTTCCACAGCCTGTAATGACTTTAAGCATATCCCAGTCATTGTATATTTACTTTTTTTTATAATTATCCAAAAGATATTTACTTTAAAGTCTTAGTTTAATTTTTACTTAGTGGAGTATTTATTTTGTTAATCGAAGTATTTATAAAAATATTGTAAATATAATCAGTAAAAAATATGTTCGAAATTTTTTCCATGGGGCGTGTCCACAATCCTCATTGCACGGAGTTGACGTGAATTCAATTTAATTAATTAATTTACGAATAATAAAACAACAAGAAAAGTTTACATTACGTGTATTCTTTCGTTGTGATTGAACTGAATTTAGTAACATAAAGAGAATTAATGTTAATATTGATTGTATTGAGCAGGACTTTGAGTTCTGTGCTGTATATTTAACCATTCAGAATACCTATGAAATTTATTGTTATAAATTGTTACCGTTCTCCGTCTGGAAATGTATCTGTATTTTTTGATAAAATCAACGATGTCTTAAGTTTTTTGTATAAACCAGATTTACATATATTATTGTATGTGGGGATTTTAACTTGGATTCATATAAAAATCAGGATTTTAACGTTCTCTGTGGAGTTATGTCTGGTTTTAATCTCACAAAGTTAGTAAAATGGCCTACGAGAATCACTACAACGACGTGTACTTTAATAGATAACATTTTTTCTAGTTTTTCTGATAATGAAACGGTATGTTGTGTTTTGGATAACTACATTTCAGACCATAGAAGTGTGTACCTTGCTTTAAATATTCCTTGTATAAGAAAAACAAACGGTTTCTTTAGTGAAAGAAGAAATTTTAATGAAAATAGTATTTTATGTTTTGAAAGTGCAATTTCTTGTGAAAAATGGGATAATTTGTACAATCAGGATAACATTGATGATGCTTTTGTATGTTTTTGTGAATTTTTTAATTATTATTTTGACACATGTTTTCCCAAACGTAAGGTTTATAATAATGTATTAACTAAGAAATCTTGGGTTAATGAGGAGATTAGGGACTCTAGTCGGGAGCTTAAATACTTTTATAATTTAACAAAATGTATTCCCGAAATGATTGATTTTTATAAGAACGCAAAAAGAAAATATGCAAGTTTGATACGTGATACTAAAAAATGTTTCTATCAGAAGAGAATATTTGATTCAAACAATCCTGTGCGAACAGCATGGAAAGTGGTATCGGAGATGTCTAATAAACAAAAAAAAAAGAGATTAATAATTTTGCAATCAAGTTAGGTGATGTGAATGTATCAAGTCCTGATTTATTAGTGTCTTCTTTTAATGATTTTTTTATAAACGCTCCAAAGGGCATAATAAATAAAATTGAATCCGCAGCTGGGAGTAAGACAATGACAATTAGTATAAGCATGGGTAAAAGAATAAATGATACTTTTTTTTTATTTGCATACTCTGAGGTAGAATTACTGAACCTTTTAAGAGCTAAACTAAAAAATAAAAAATCCTGCGGACCCGATGAGGTACCGCTATTTTTGTTAAGACGAGTTGTTTCTCTGTTGATTCAACCACTTACTTATCTAGTTAATTTCTCTTTTGCAACGTCCAGTTTTCCGACACGACTAAAGGTAGGTAAGATTATTCCATTACATAAAAAGGGAGATACTTNGGATCACTCTAGAATTTGCCTAGGATATCCCAAAATTGGAGATTATTCGGCTTTTAATATCTTCATAGGATATGTCCAGGACATCCTGTTTGGATTTACCTGGGATATCCCCAACTAGGATATTGATAGGATCTACTTGTCTTATTTAAATATCATCAGGATATCCTGAGTAGTGAGATCCCCGATTAGGATATATATAGGACTAAATGAGGATATCCCAGGGACGTCATGTGCTGTGTGGGTAAACGGAATCTTAATTCGCAAATTCGAATTCTAATTTACTATAGTTATTGACGTCACTGACGTCCCTGTTTGGACACCTAATTTTATGACGACCCTTGACTACTAGTTTATCGGCAGCGGTGGTTGGCAGCCGGCGGTGGTGAGTGACGTCACAGGAACGTACTCCGGATTAAATCTTTTTGTTCGGTTTGTCTTGAGCGCCAGTTTCCCTATCTTTTACGTGGGGGAAACTCCACGTGAACCCTCGGTTTAGAGTAAGTACTCGGAATAGCTGCAGTGAAGAAAGTTTAAATCCAGGGGTCTGTTATATTTCTCTTACTTTTAATCAAAGTACTTCTTTGAGTGTAGTGTTATTTTACTTTTAAAATAAACGGACTTATCAGTGTAGGTCACAAAAAGATAGGAAGACTTTTTACTGATCGGAATTTTATCAATCTTGTCGGCGTTAAAAATGATTACAAACTGGAAATATATTTACTAGATTTATTTTATATTAATAAGGCCTATTGCAACAAACAAACAAAAGTAAAATAGATTCTAATTACAATTATTATCACTAACTAAAATCAGGAATATACAAACAATTTACCAGCGGTGTAATTAAAACAAAATGGGTTAGAGCAATTATTATTTGAATATTGCTTTCTTGAGCGAGTACTTACCTTTATCAAAAAATTTCGTATTCTCACCGACAATCAGCATGGATTTCGTGCAGGCAAATCTACGACTACAGCTGTACACTCATTATATGAGAAAATTTTAAACTTTTTGGAAAACGGCGAGTGTCCTATTGGGATGTTTTGCGATCTCAGCAGGGCATTCGATTGTGTTAATCATGAAATTTTAATATCGAAATTAAATAACTACGATATTCGAGGACCCGCATTAAATTGGATCATTACTTTTGATGAAAATAAGAAGCAATTTGTAAGCATAAATTATAATAATCAGAATGTTTGTGGTAAATATAACTCGGAATGCTCTTTGGTAACGTTGGGTGTACCACAGGGATCTGTTTTGAACCCTGTGTTATTTTTACTATATACAAATGATATCGATACTCTCTCACCTAATACTCATTTTACCATGTACACTGATGATACGTCTTTAGTAATATCTAATAAGTCAAATCGAACCTTAAAACTTGAATGTGATATTTTATTGAACAACTTAAGTAACTGGTTTGCCCAAAATTCATTACATTTTAATATTGATAAAACTCAAGCACTTCGATTTTGCACTACTCAAAATAGAAATTGTGAAACATTAAATTTGAATATTAATAGTAGTTCTCTACCTACTGATTCTGTGACAGTAAAATTTTTAGGTCTAAATTTGGACACAAATCTTAACTGGAAATGTAACTGTAAAAATATAATATCAAAATTGTCTTCAATAACTTATTTATTTCGACATATTAGAACAGTCCTAAGTACCGATCAACTCCTTTGTTTATACTATGCCCAAGTTGAATCCCGATTGAGATATGGTGTTTGTTTCTGGGGTAATTCAACTCTTTCGTCCCATGTTTTTATTGCGCAGAAACGTGTTTTAAGATGTATGTTTGGTGTTTCAAGTACTCATTCTTGTAGAAATATATTTAAACATTATAGAATCCTCACGTTGCCAGGCATTTATATTTTTGAAATATGTGTATACATATTTCAAAAGCAAATTTGTGATAAATAACGAGTATCACAATGTCAATACCAGACAAAAACATAATTTTCATGTGCCATTTGCACGATTAAATTTAAGTACTCGTTCTCCAAACTTTGTAAAAATTAAAAATGCCGATGCGGTATTTTGGTGCTGTGAATAAATATAAATTTAGCACATAGTCAAATATCAGGACTCAAAATCGGTACGGTAGAAAAACGGAGTATTTGGCGTTTGGTTTATTTAATAAACAGGCTAATACTTTAAGAAACGGTACGCCAAAATAATTATTCGTTTTTTTAAATTTCGGTCGTTGCTAGAAAGGGAAGAACAAATAAGGTTAATAAATTAGAATAATAAATAATCAATAAAATAAGTCGTTCCCAATTGGCTCTGAAACAGAGAAAAATAATTACGGGTTACTCTAATTCTACCAATCAATATTAGCGGTGGTTTCTAGTACAGCGACGGAAATTAAGCGAAAATTTAACCAGCCAGGGAGAAAGCCAAGCAGAGCAGTTTACAACGGGCATAAATAAGCAAACGGTAGTCAGGAAAATGAATTATGTTGGTGAACAGAAGGCAAAGTCTGGAAGAGGTGCGCGTTCAAATGCGGGGCGGCCGAAAGATTTCTCCCAGAAGCGGTGGGGCACCCAGCCAAACTTCGAGGGTCTATCCGTCGCTGCACAGCCGACACACAACGTCTTCTACTTATCCGTCGCTGCACAGCCGACACACAACGTTTACTGGCGGTGGGGCACCCAGCCAAACCAGCAGTTTCGGTTATTGTGCCTTACAGCGTTTATCAAGCTTAGGCGGTGGAACACCCAGCCAAACCTTCGCCGACAACGCTGCTGCCGTACAGTCTGACACCTTCACGTCCTCTACTGGCGGTGGAACACCCAGCCAAACCAGCAGTTTCAGTAAAGGGGCTCACAGCGTTTGTCGAACGAGGGCGGTGGGGCACCCAGCCAAACCGTCGCCGATAACGTTGCTGCCGTACGAACCTGCACTCAACGTCTTCCACTGGCAGTGGAACACCCAGCCAAACCAGCAGTTCGGTTGACGTGACGGACAACGTTCGTCGCACGAGGGCGGTGGAACACCTAGCCAAACCTTCGCCGACAACGCTGTGGTCGTACTGTCTTGCCAAAGTTCAAAACGGCCAGACATATACCATAGCAGGATAGGAAAACATAGGAAAATACAATCTGCTTACTTATTCCGGATGGTTGCTCCCGGCGGCTAACTCCTTAGGTCAGATGGCGGTTTCTGGTCGGTTTCGGGCCCTCGGGTTGGTCCTCAGGCTGGTGTTGGAGTTCTTCGAGTTATGGCAGCGAACTCCTTGGGTCGGATGGCGGTCTCTGGTCGGTTTCAGGTCCTCGAGGTGGTTTTCAGGCTGGAACTGGAGCTCTTCGAGTTCAGGATATGAACTGAGGATTTTCGTCCAGGGACGTTGGTTTTATTGTCTCAATCCCCCCTTGACTGAGCGGGAGCCTTGGTGGAATTATGTGCGCGGCACTCGGCAGAGTGGGGCAATGGACGGTTTCGGCTCGACTCGCGGATAATTGCTCTCACCCAATTAAACTAATTAATAAATATATGGCCAACGGCCTTGCATAAAACAGAAAATAATACTGGTTCATTACACTATTTCGAAGTGTTTAGGCCTCTTGTAGAATTTTGATTAAATGAGCGGTTTGGGTACCTAAAAAAAAATATTTTTTAAATGTATATCTCTATAAATATATCTTGCATCTATATTGAAATACTTAACAAAGTCCTAGTAGGCTCTGATTTTGTAGGTTGTCTATAATTTCAGTTTCATCTTATTTGGGATAGCATTATTATTGGCCCTGTTATTCTACCCAATAGATTGAGTGGTGAATTTTATTTAGAATTTTTGCAAAACCCGAGTTATTGGAAGATGTGCCGTTAATACTCAGAGCTAACATGTGGATTATGCATGATGGCGTTGCACCATATTTCACTGCAAATGTCCGGCAGTATCTGAATCAAAGATTTCCTCGTCGATGGATCGGTAGAGGGGATAATGCTTCTGTTAACTCAATGATTTGGGATCGAGGGGGATTATCCCTCTTTATCCTGCCTCATCTCGTGTAGGCCTGGACAGCCTTCGTAGGTGGGCCCCATCCGTCGTCTACCCCGACCGCAAATGCGGCCGGTGTAGGCGCTTTGTGGGACCTCCTTTTGTCCTGGCTGGGCCCCGCCGGCTAGGGCCCTTTCTTCTGGCGCTCTTCTTGCTTCGCCGGCTCGTCTGTGTAAACCCCGGGGGTAGTGTCATGTTTATGTGTGGTATGGTTGGGTAGGGTAGTGCGGCTATGCAGCCTGGGATGCGCTTTGCTAAG